>NC_079912.1:5193065-5266326 GCF_024868665.1 Triplophysa rosa
CCAGTGTTGGGTGTAACTAGTTACTAAGTAATTAGTTACTGTAATTTAATTACTTTCCCCTTGAAAAAGTAAAGTAAGGGATTACTCTTATTTTTTCTGTAATTTAATTACAGTTACTTCTGATGTAATTGAACTAAATACAATACTGGAATATACATTAAAATTCAAAGTCTAACTTTTAAATGCATTCATTCATTTATCTTTCTCAGATTTGTAATACTTTGGTTATTTAATAATACTACTTTATGTAGTTTTATTTTATTTATTTGAATGAATTAAAAGAGCCGTTTCATGTCCATCCTTGAATCACTTGAATCATCCTTGAATCACCTTGAATCAAGGTTGATATAAGATATAGAAAGTAATTAGTAAAAAGTAACTAAATACTTTTTGGAGAGAGTAATTTGTACAGTAATCTAATTACTCTACTGAATATGTAATTAGTAACTAGTAATTAATTACTTTTTCAGAGTAACTTACCCAACTCTGGTTACACCACCTTGACATTTCATGAATTTGACTTGACTCACATGATTCCCCAAATTAATTATAATATTCAGAACAATGGTGTTCCATTTACTTTATTTACTATTAAATAGTAGACTAATGTAAGATTATGCCAAGCTAGTTCATATGGTGTTTTGGTGAGAATTTCACCTTTTTTAAACAAGATACATTTTTTGTATCAAGTTTTTACGGTTACACCACATAGACATTTCTGCAATCATTCCCCAATTATTCTCTCAAAATGAATTAAACAGTCTTGGTCCTCAGAAAAGAGAATATATGCAAGTAATTTGCAAATTTATTTTGAAATTTTAACCCTTTTAAATGTAATTAAATCACAGGGACAAAAAAAATTGCGTCATGTCATTGACCCATATCTAAAATGTATATATTATTTACATATTATTTTAGTATGTACATATTTTAGTTTGTAATTTTAAATAGTTTAAGTTTGCTAATAATTATTTATGAATATAAATAATTTTGTATAAATAGCATGTCGTGTTTTAATAATGTTATATTTGAAGAGTTCATTTGCCAATTTTTTTAAAAATCGTGTTTTTTTATTATGCTAATATTTGTATTTTTTATTGTGTTATTTGTTTTTTGTTGTTGTTGTTATTTTTACGTAATCAAAACAACCCGGCAGTTTGATTTAAATTACTTGGAATGCACAAAAAAAACATGATTTTTAACAGAGTTGTCTGGTTTTGCAAATGAAGTCTTCATTTATATTTCCAATGTACTGTATAATGTATTTTATTTTTGAGAGTTGTGTCATAAGAAATTTCTGTGGTAACTGACAACACAATACAGATGCTGTCCATTAACATTAGTTCAAGATAACCCAGAATATTCCTTTCAGTAATTGTGTATTTTTTAGTGTCAGTTTTTCCAGACAGCCTTTCAGTGAGGCTACCCACTTTTAATATAAAAATAACAATTAAATAATTCATTTGTAATCTGTTCCAAGAAGCTGTCTAAGCTCTTAAAGGAATAGGTCACTCAAAAAGGAAACCTTATGGTCACCACGAATAGATTTTTTTCCATGTGTAATGCTTCTTTGGAAATCTCTACATACTGTATCTAAACACAGGGCGAGTAGTATGTAATGTCAGATGTGGGTGAAATGTTCCTTTAAGTGTCTTTGAAGGTTTTCCTTCAGATACAGATGCATGAAGCTGAACTTGTACTGTAACGGTAAGTGACTGTCAAAACGTGTAAAACAATGTTTCTTTTGAATGAAATCTCACTGTCGTATGTTTATAAGGTAAATAAACATATGAAGTATGTAGTGTGAGTGAGAAACGCTGATGGAAAGCTCTTCCTGAATGTTCTGCCGCACCGTCACTGCATTCAGGTTCTTTCTGTGTGATGTTGCTAGGTTTGAACTACATCTTCATGGGCCAGGTGAACGAGGACGGGCGTGGGATGATCGCACCCCATCATTTCGTTACGGCTTTCAAAGCCAAGAACCAGAGGGCCTTTAACATACTGAAGAACAAACACTGCTGATCTCGCACAGACTGTGAATCTCATCCCGCATGACTGAACTTTCATCACGGACCCCGACAATGACGGTCAAGAACTGCTGAAGCACAAAACACAGGGTCTGGCTCTCTTTTTCTTACATATCATCCTACTGTTGTGATGAGAATCAAAATGACAGCAAGAATATAAGTTCCTGGTGAGATACACGAGAATGTAAAGATGTTTTTTTTGTGATCATAGCAAACTTAAAGGAACCGTATGTGCGGGTTCTTAAAAACTTTCATCTTGTAGTATCATTTTGTCTTCTTCATGCTGGATTTGTGTTACATTTTGTCTATAAAATATCATCAGAGGAACTGATTCAGTGGTGAATGTTAAGTTATAAATTATTTGAGAGAAAAATAAAGTCCGTTTTATCATTTAGATTTTCTTCATGGTTTTGTGTGGTGTGTTTCAAAGATGTCATTGGATCTGAATAGGAGATCTTGTTTTTAAAAAAAATGCTAAATGTTGAAAGTATTTGGGTAGTTCACTTGGTCATGTTAGAACATCTGTTTCTCAAACTGCCTGAGGCAAAGAGTGCTCGACTATGAAAGGCACACACATTTAACTCATTGGTAAGAGTTTAAAGTCCCAGTGAAATAAAAAACTACAATGCCTATTTCTTCATGACATATTGCAGCGTTTATTGTAAATAGTTTAACAATGTGGGTCATTCTCTTTTTAAAAAGTCGTGTCCTCATAAACTTCGGTTAAACTCTGAAGATGCTCTTCCGTCCTGTAATGACTATCCATCTTAAATGACGTATGTTAGACGGCTTGGGTGGAGCATCCGCCAACTCCTCCCCTTCAACTGTCAGTCTGCTGCCAGTTCCATTTCAAAATGCGACGGCTGTTTTTATACATCCAATCAAATCGCAGATAAAGATGAAAGCCACGCCCACTATTTTCTCATTTAAAATTCCATTTCACTGGGAAATGCTTCAAAATACGGAAGTAAAAACTGATCGCAATTCTGGTTCACAGGGACTTTAAAGAGCCATTTTATGTAACTGTGTATCGGTTCAGTTAATCCACATATAAAACATTTCTTCATAATAAATGTTGTTTATTGTTCTACTTATAGAACACTTTTAGAAAACATGTAGGATGCAAGAATATTACATGACTTTTATGGTTCTGGAGGCATTGGCGAATAATATACAGAGTGTAATACAATCCAGTAGAGTCCCAGGGCTTTTGTCATCTTACATCTTCCAAAGAAACAGAAGAAGACATTTGCCGAGCATGCTGAGCATTTACTAAACTGTCATGGCTTAGCTTCTGGGGTAGAACATGCCGTATTTAGAGGTGCGGAAGCCCAGAAGGTCTCTCATTTCGTTACGAAACTTGGACAGGTCTTGACGCAGATCGTTGAGGTTCTCCACCGTGGCCTGATCGGTGCTCTGCATCTTCTGCCGTGTGGACGTCAGGTAGCGGTGCACCAGACAGCACATGATCTTCTGATAGTTCTCATCTCTCTTCTGTTTGAGGTTCTTCCATTCCTGTAAACATCAGCGAGAGGGTGATTTTTACACTGTAAAGCATACACGGCTTATAAATCTGTCTGTGTGTCCGTACCTTGAGGCTGTTCTGTCTCTTGACTCTGCCTGTGGAGGTGTGGGAGCAGATCCATTTGCTTAAGCTGATCACCAGATAACACACAGTCTTCGGCGAGGGGAGAATGTTGAACGGTGGAGGCAGGGTGCACTTGTCATCGAAGTAACTGAGCCATAGCTTAGCACGGGCAAACTTCCATTCCTTGTCTTCGTGGTTCTGCAAGCGGATAAAAACATCAAGATACCATAAGGAATGCTCTAGATTAAGTCAAATGTAATTGGTGCCTTATATAAAGCTGCTGTACAAGAAAAACAACAACAAAAGAAAACGTTAAACAAACATTGAATAAATAGATAAAGCCTTGAAATGTAATATGAATTAAATCCACGTAAAGATACACACAAATAGAGTGTAGAGTTTAATGCCTGGGTGATGTCTAGATAGTAAGCAAGAGAGCATTTGCTGCCCTCACTAGGTTTGACGCACTCATGACAGTCAAATCTCAAACCTGTATGGAAGAAAGTCACCTGTATGACTTTTTTCTTCTTCTGAACACACAAGAAGATATTTTGAAGAATGTTAGTAACCAAACAACATGGACCCCCATTGACTCCCATTGTATACACACAAAATCACTGGGACATTTCTCAAAATATCTTCTTTTGTGTTCTGCAGAAGAAAGGGTCATATACAGGTTTTGAATAATAGGAGGGTAAATAAATGATAGACCTAAACGTTTTGGGTGAACTGTCCCATTTACAAAGTTCATAACATCTTTAAATTTGTAGAATCATTTTTTATACAACCGTTCTTTCTGGTTCTCGAATCTGATTGGCTGAGAGCCATGAGATATTCCACCAGTATTGGTATATTGCATTAATATCACTACAAAAATATTCACTTCTCCCTGAAATTTTTAAATGACTCAAAAAAAACTTTATTTAGTGTTCTAAATAACTCTCGGGCAAAATTCTGGCAAATACTGATCCTGTTACTGTTTCTTTTTTCGCTGTTACAGTATATATGATAGGCCTATCTTATACATTGAGTATAAATGTTTTGTCATTATAAAATCACACTTAAACACTTGACAAAGGCCACTCACAGCGATTTGTCTGAAGCTCTTGTGCAACATGGCCACCAGGAGTTTGGTAAGAACGATGACTACAACAATGTTGTATGTGCCGACAATAAGAGCGCCAACGAATGAACGCAGCTCCTCTGTGTTGCTGATCCTCGTGACGAACAAAGCCACATGTGCCAGAGAGAAAATGTACCAAAACAGGGCATAACATGTTCCCATAAACCTGCAAAAAGTAGAAATAATTGAGGTTAAAGATGTCTATTTAAACCTTAAACGACATTTGTAGTGTTTCCTGTAGTTTAAGTCAGTCATAATGCAGTACCTCAGAGATGACGTATTTTTGTAGGCTAACCCGGAAGTAAGCGCCGCGCTGGTTCCCTCGACCGAAAGCCTACCCAGATAGCACAGGTACATCTGTAAGATGTCTGCTAAAGATCTGGAGATCTGGAAAACATCTGCTGTGTAAAAACGTCTGCTGAACATCTTAGAAAGAGCTGTTGTACATCCATTCTAAATCCTACACATCTTACAGACGTCTATATGACATCTGACAGCAGACGTCTCAGAGATGTAGGATGAGCAAACAGCATCTGCCAGATGTCTTGCAGATGAAAATGCAGATGTACGTGTGCTATCAGGGTATGCGTTTTTCCCATAGACTTTGGAAGATCGCAAGAAATAAGCTCTGTGATTAACAAATGATGTTTACACGTTTTGTCTATCAAGATAATCTTTACAAATGATCACAACATTTGTTACTTGGCAGAAAAGCTAACACTATGCTAAAAACAGACTACACTTAAGGTCGCTCTATATTAACGTCACCACCAGAGTTGGGTAAGTTACTCTGAAAAAGTAATTAATTACTAGTTACTAATTACATATTCAGTAGAGTAATTAGATTACTGTACAAATTACTCTCTCCAAAAAGTATTTAGTTACTTTTTACTAATTACTTTCTATATCTTATATCAACCTTGATTCAAGGTGATTCAAGGATGATTCAAGTGATTCAAGGATGGACATGAAATGGCTCTTTTAATTCATTCAAATAAATAAAATAAAACTACATAAAGTAGTATTATTAAATAACCAAAGTATTACAAATCTGAGAAAGATAAATGAATGAATGCATTTAAAAGTTAGACTTTGAATTTTAATGTATATTCCAGTATTGTATTTAGTTCAATTACATCAGAAGTAACTGTAATTAAATTACAGAAAAAATAAGAGTAATCCCTTACTTTACTTTTTCAAGGGGAAAAGTAATTAAATTACAGTAACTGATTACTTAGTAACTAGTTACACCCAACACTGGTCACCACCACCAAGCCTCTGTCAACTCTTTCAAACTTTATTAAAAATGGGTTTCATGGTAAGTAATTACTCTGTGAATTAATCCGCATCTGTTTTAAGAGATTTGTGCCCATGTTGCATTATTTGTGAGCTTTATATGCGCGATGACATCTAACGTCCCCGCCAATGGAAGCTGTTGCTTTTAGCAACTTGTTAGCAACCGCCGTTTTTAGGACACAATAAGGGACCATTCAGACAGAACGCATTTTTCCATTCCAATGCGCTACTTTCCCATTGTTTTTCTACGTAGACACGCATTTGACGGATGGAAAAAATACAATGTTAGTCAAAAGTGCCCCTAAATTGTTTGCTTTAAGATGTCTTCTTTTGTGTTCAACAGAGCAAAAATAAATGATCAAGTATCTTTTCCTACTATGGGAACTTTTTATTTCAGACTTTATTTTGGCTGAAACAGAAAACGGACTATCTGGTTAGTGTTAGTGAGATAAGAGATATGAAGTACGTGTGAAACGTGTCGTTGCTCTGCCGCTGACAGAAGATGCCTTCGCAGTCTTTGCTTTCGTCTTTGCTTCTGGCTGGATCCTTCTGGTCCTTTCCATACAGCTGTGTCAGGCCGATGGTGAAAGAGATGAGCACCAGCAGGAACAAGCCAAGAAACTTGCCAAACTCTTGAAGCATCTGACCCATGGAGATCTACAACCACACACAACATCAGACTTCTGGGCTTAAAAAAATAAAATAAAACCATGAGTCGAGTAATACATTTCCAACAGAAAACTAGCATTGACTGCTTCACAAATGTTTGTTTGTTTATTTTTTGAGAATGTCTAGGTTTAAATATATATGTGTGTACACATTTATCTTTTAAGGATGATCAAACATGTTTTGGCTGAGTATCTAAACAAGATATATTTACATGTTCTAAAACAAACTTTTGTTTACATGTGGGATGTCATATTTAACTAACTAGATCAATTAGAAAACAACTGGCCAGTGATAAACACAGCTCAGGTAAATATGAGTTAAAACCATCAGTAGACAGACTCTTTCATGTGTCCTGTAGATGTTCACGGGTCTTTCCAGTTTAGGTGGATGTCAGAAACATGACGTGCTGTACTGTGTGTTTGCTTTGAAACACAGCCAGGATTTTGGGGGAATGGTAAACATAACCACCCATTAGACTGGTTTATTTTTTTAGTCCCTCTTGACTACCTGGCAGTCATTTCTATATCTCATATATTGTAGCATCTTCATTTCAACCTCTATTTCAAATAGATTGACTAGACACTTTTGGCAAACAAGAAAGGGAGTAAATGTCTGAATCGGTGCATCATGACTGGTAGAGGGAATGACAAAGCAACCACAAAAATGTGGGGTGGTCTATTATTTAAGAATCGACCAGTAATACATTCTGTTTGTGTGGGTGTGGGGGGCATATACATCATTCTGAGCACAATTCTTGAGATCAGTATTTTTCCATACAACACAACCAGACGCTGATGTTAACCCGACAGCAGGAAAATAGAAAGCCCTTCACACAGGAACTGTATATTTATATATTTCTCTGGAATTGTGTGATAATGGTTCAACTGCAGGGCGTTGCGAAATCACTGGAAAAACAGCTTCAGCTTAGACACAAAAGTTCCAAGGGCAGTAAACGGATAAGAAAACTTGTAGCCGGATACTGTGATACTGTGGTTATTACCTGTAAGGGCCCCAAGATGGAGCTGGTGGTGTACATGAAGAAGAGACGCAGATAACTCAGAACATTGGCAAACGCAAAGAGACCCTCAGCGACCAGGATGGGATGAAAAGCGTCCCAGTTTTTTCTTTCAGTCTCTTCATTCTTAAACTAAAGAAGTGGACAGAGGAAAGTCATAAAATAAACATGAATTATTTAACATAATTCATCAAATTGACAAAAACATCTAAGACTATAGATATACACTGTAAAAATGTAGTTCAACTTCTTTACATTTGTGTCTTTAGCTCAAATACAGGGGGCGTAAATGCCTACATTTAATGACTTTACAAGTGTTGATAATCAAATGCTCTGAAGTTGATACCTTGCTGTGAGCGACCACTTTTAAGGCGAATGTGGCCAAATAAAGCGAGTTCATGATGAAACTCAGCTGGTTCCGGGACTCCTCAAGGAAATCTTCTAAGCCTTCATACCACAGGCGCTTCACATCCGACCACACCATACCTACAGAGAGAAGAGTTTACCTTAAATGTATAGTGAGACAGAAATGACTGCAGATTTTACATTGTCATGCCTGTCGGAAACTCTCAGGGGCTATTACATTTTGTGTTACTGTAGGCCTGTGGCAAGAAAATATATGAAAGTATACACCGGAAATTATTAAAATATATAAAACATGTAAACATATTATATTGAAGAATACATTAGTGTAATAGCATACGTGATACACTTAGGCCTACCATTCATTTATGTACATTCATATTTAATACATTTTGTTCCTATTAAAAAGTTTCAATTAAAAAACATTAATGAATCAAACAGTCAAATAATGAAGACAAGTCTTTATCACACTCTAAAAACGCTGTTATTATTTTAAAATTGACAAAACCAATTGTTGGGTTAAATTAACCCCCCCAAAGGTTTATATTTGACCCAACACTGGGTTAAAATAACCCAACATTTTCAGAGTGTATATTTAATAATAAAATATTTAATTCATCATTAACCATTGTGTGGTGTTCAAGTCTGTGCGACCTGTCTTCAATGTTTGCTAAATGAATGATGATGCAACAAATAGTTTTTTAAAGTTAAGACATTTACATTTATCTAAGGTAAACTTAATTTTTTTACTCACATCGTAGATTTTTCTTTTTAGTGCATTTTTTACAAATGCCGAATAGCCATTCATAATAATGTTAGCCATTTATGCTAGTTCGTAATTGGGATACAGTTAACATCTATAACGTATTTTTACATACATTTTATGGATGTATTATATATATTTAAAAAAAACGCCTAATCCTTGTGTGTCCACTAGACCTGTAAACATTGTAACGAGAACACTACACAAGGGTTAATAGATAACCGTGATAAGTGAAATGCGTCATCATGCCAGACGGTATTGCTACCATCCCTTATATCAATACAGTGTTTTATGATTTCAACAGCAATTGACTAGAGTTACTGGGTGGGACAAGTATACATAGTGTACAGTCCTAACAGAATTTACGGTCCATTTAATACTGAATAATATTTAAAGTGTTTAAAGGGTTTACCCTTAGGAGTGAGTGCTTTAAGGGATAAAGGGTGCAGGGGACCACACCACTGCTGTTGCGTAATCCTCCTGTGTCCACGAGGAGGCGCTATTTCACACAAAGAATCTAAGCAAAGAGTCACGGAAAGCCCTTTTAGAATGAAAGCCTGCAACCTTCAGCCAAAAACGCGATGCTAATGCTAACACCAGTACGGGAAACTTAAAGGAGACCAGAGGGTGTTTTTTTAATGGATGTCAATGAAAGAAAAGTTTCACTACTCCGAATAAATCGCTTTTGTGAGGAAACAGCTGTTAAGGAATCGACTGCCTGTCCATGTTCCAACATGTTTCACGCCAAACAATACTTTTGTTGGGAACGAGATGTAGATTTTACTATGATAAAAATGTTATTTTTTTAAGAGAAGCCAGAGTAGCGAATGTTGCGACAGGCAGGACTCACTTACGGCATTATCATTGAATTCAAAAGTATTGAATGGTGGATTTCGGGTTTTAGTAGTTATGAGAAAACTTGAATTGTAATAACTAAAACTGCGTGTGTGCATATCATGCTGATGCAGTGTTATGAAAAAAGATGCGAGTAATGCAAAATTTGATATTTTGTTGTTGAATGAAAATAAAATGTTTGAATAAAAACATTTGAAATGTAATGACTTGTCAAGGAGAAGAAATACGTTTTAAGAGTAGACTTAAAAATAGATAAAGTTAAGGCAGTTCTGATGTGGACTGGGAGACTATTCCACAACTTAGGGCCAACAACAGAAAAAGCACGATCACCTTTTCATCACCTCAAATGATGAAAAGTGTTTGAGACTTTGGGTCTGTCTTCTTATCAACGTGTCCCAAACAAAGTTTATGTTTGTGTGTTTTTATGACCTGGTAATGAATGTTTAGGTTTGTGGTTTTTATGACCTGTTGTTGTGTCCCCACTGTCACTGCCTAGTATTTAACCCCACTCCACCTGGCAAAAGGTGGTTCCAGCCGGCTAGCCGGGCTGCCTGTCTCCCAAGACACTGCGAAACCTGTCTGCTGGGGTTGTGTTTATAATTTAGAGAGATAAATTTGTGTGTGACGTTTCTTTTAAGAGTGAGTTGGTTCCAGGTTTAAGACTCTTATCTGCCAAATGATGAAAGTGTTTGAGACTTTGGTCTGCATTCTTATCAATGTGCCATAAACTACCTTTTAATTAAAGGACATGCCCTTCCTGGTCATGTTCTTCCTGGTCATGGAAGAGTCGGTCCAAATGTGAGTTTTTGTTTGACTAAACAAGGCAATGTGCTCTGACAAAGGTTTAGTGTTCAAGGGTTATGTCAAAGATTAATTTAACAAATGTGTGTTTATCATCCTGTCTGATTTTCTTCTGCCTGTGGAAGATGTCGGGGGTGTCTGCCGGGCATGTAGTGCATGTACATTACTGATCCCCATTCTTAACAACGGTCGTCAATTAGCTTTTGATTAAAGCACATGCCCAACATGTTCTCTCTGCCTGTGCGAAGAAGGCAATCCAAATGTGTTAGCACCTCTAAACTGTCAGATTAACACAACTATAGACTTTAGGAGTTAAGTCAAGGACTCGAGCATTTAACAATGTTATGGGGTTCCGTCCTGTCTGACTTGCTTCTGCCGGGGAAGATGCCAGTGTGCCTACCAACCACGGGGTAGAAGAAATTCTAGCAACTAAGGCAGATTAAGGATCTTCTTGGCTGATTCTTTTGATCCTCACGTTAAAAACCAAACATGTCAAAATCTGGTTTAGGGTTAAACTTTTAAACCTGAAATTAGGAAAAACTTTATTTAATAAATGTTTAGTTTGAGATGATATTTCAAGATCTAAAATAAGGATAGTCCCCTAGTTTAGTTCTAACCCTAGGTTAAAATACAATTCTTTTCAAAATTCAAGATTGATAATAAAAAATAAAAATAGAATAGTCTAATAACTTCTTCGCATCCGGTTGAGTAATGATTGTGTCACAATGATGTTTTTTTTAATGTAGCTTCTGTTAAATAAGTTGTAGCTAAGGATGTGTTTATGTTAATAGGAAAATAGTTTTTTTGGGGGGGGGACCGCCTCAACACCCCCACATCCACTTTTCACAGCTTAACTCCTGAGACTGCAATAGACTGCCGTGAGCCTAACTGTTTCTTTCTAGCATCAAACCTCTCCATCGCCATATTTTGTGTTATACATCTGATCTAGAAAGGAAACCCAAGAAGTCCAAACAGTCAGTGTTGCTGTTTTACATTATTTTAAGGGCATTTATTTGTAAGTGTTAAATAAATAGTTAAATGTTTTTAATGGTTTGCTCCAGATCTAAAACTTCTCAACCGGGAATTGTTATTTAATTGTCAGCCTTTTCTTATGTTGCATGCTTTTCACTCAAAACATGTCTTGAAGATACTTTACTTTCTGACACATACCGACTGAACGTATCAAAAACAAAAGCAAGAGAAGTACATTCTGCAAGTTTTTTAAGGACCACCGTATTTTTCTCTGTGTAAAATGCTTTTTATGTTTTTCCAGACAGATCTGACAGATTGTGTGCTGGATTGTGAATTTCACGTAAGTGGTAAAATGTAGTTACATTTAAGATTATTTTTACATGTAAAAATCTAGACTTAAAATTGAAATAAATGTACAAATAAACAAAAAATGTCTTTAGCATGCAGGAAAATGTGCAATTTATGCAAACAATGTGTCTTGTGAAACGCTGTAAATGGTGTTTTAAATGTTTAAAACCATATAGAACCCCCAAGATAGATGTGCTCTGGTTTCAGCTCTTAGAAAGTTCTTAATTTAAAAGATTGGACATTACCTCTAGTTTTAGCCTAGCTTTATCTAAATCTGACAAATGTTTTTGGTGTTTTCATATTCTTTTCTTGATTGCTTTATACTGGCAAACATGCATATCAGTAGCATTTTAATTTACCTTCACCTTATGTCTTTCAGACAAATGGTAAGTCCATGTGCATTGCCCAATCCAAATCTTGCGTGTTACTTAAGGTAAGTATGAGATAGTCATATATACACTACAATGTGTCATGATCCTGCCTCACCTTATCATGCTTTTCTAGTCTTGTGGCAGGGTCATGACAGTCCTACGTGTTTTGTGTGTGAGCGCATGGTCATTGTTTGTTTATGATGGCCATGCGTTCTCCTGTCTCGTCTCTTGACTCGCCCCCTCGTTTCCTAGTTTAGCTTCCCGCCAGTGTTTCATTCCCCACACCTGCCTTGTGTAATTATCTAACCTTGTTAGTTCCCCTATTTAATGCCGTTGTGTTTGCTGTCCTGTGCTGTTTCGTTTTGCTATGTTTGCTCGTTTTTCTAGTTGCCTTGCTGCCTAGTCTTGCCTTGCCTTGCCTGTGCTCTATTGGATTTTTGCACGATTGTTTATTTTCCTCGTGTCTAGTCTTGTATAGTTTTTTTTTGTAGTTATCCTCTGTGTTTGTTTTTGCCCCCTCGTGGGAAGTCTTGTTTTACAATTCATCTTAGTTTCATTTACCCCATTGTGGGTCTGTTTATTAATAAAGTGTTTGTGTTACGTACCACTGCCTGCGCTTGGGTTCTTCTCTCTCTTGGCCACCAACACTGACAAAATGAAACCGCCCATACTGAACACAGCAGGCAGCCATGGATAGCACTCTATCCCCGGAGTGATCCCGCCAAGCCCCTTTGCTTTTTGGCCTCCGCCAGAAAGTTTGCGGCGTGCGGGTCTTCGCCTGGGAGTTCCTGGCCGCGGCTATAGGAACTGACTTTAGTGAGGCAGAGCTCACGTCAGTTTTTAACTGTTGCCTCACCGAGCCCCTCAAGCCCACGGAGACGAAAATGCTGTGGCCCCTGGGATTTGGGGACATGGTCAGGTTCGTCGAGAACTGGGACGAGCCCTGGCCCTTAGTCCCAGCCTGGGCATCCTCCCCGTTGGCTACCGTCCCGGAGGACTGCGTCCTGGCCACCGTCACCCTGGGGGACTCAGCCCGAACCGCCTCAAGCTCTGCTGGTCCTGGCCCTCTTATCAGTCTCCATGGAAGGCGTGGGAGAAGGGAGTCATGGGGGGTTTAAACTGTTAAACAGTTTTTCACCAATTCTCTGTTCAGGATTTTTTGGGCGGGCTAAAATGAGGCATCGATGGAGCGTCCGAGCATGCATGGCCCCTCCCATATCACTAGAGTGCCTAGCATCATGTGTCTGCTCAATCACGAGCTCAGGGTTGTAAACTCTCACGCACACGCTTTCAGGCTCTCTCACGCTCTCACTCTGCCCAACTAAACAAATCTCACGCCAAATAACAAGCAAATGGTAACGCAGACGAATGGACGGAGGATAAATTAATTTCGAGACGAGCACGAGCAGATAATCCACCCGGCTGGTTCGCTATCAGCAATCTCAGCATCTACCTTATCAACTCAAGAGTGAACCACTACAACTAGACAAAGTTGTTTTAGGCTGTGGTCACACTTGACTTCTTTTTTGAAGGTACTAGCATCTGTTTTAAATTATAATCCTATGGAGTAAACCGTGTTTTCAAAAAAGTCCTGAGCGCTTTTTTAAACGCCAGCGCCGGTGTTGTTGTGAATTTTGACTCCCCGCCAGATTACGACTCCCCTCATTGAAACTGTTGGGGGGTTAGCTAATCCTAACCCCTCCCCCACACCCAATCCTAACACCTAGGCCAGGTTTCACAGACAAGATTTAGGGCTAGTCCCAGACTAAAATGAATGTGTGACCTGTCTAAACTGAATGTAACTTGCCCAGATATATCTTAAAATATATCAGTGCCATTGTTTTGTCACAAGATGCTCACCAGTAATGTATTCTTCTAGGGCATTTTTATAAACACCACATAAATATCTTAATTCAACCAAGGCATAGTCCAGGCTTAAACTGAGCCATGTCTGTGAAACCAGGCCATAATGTTAGTGGGGAATGGGGGAGTCATAATTTGGCAGGAGTCATTTTTCAGCACCACACTGGCGTCTTTTTCTGCAGCTCTGAGCGTCTTTTGAGGTTGAAAAAAGTTCAATTTTTCCGAAAAAATTCCCTGTCAAGCACCTTTTTCACAGCTAACCAATGACAGAGACCTTTCATTTCCATAACAACATGCGAGGAACGTCATTGGTCGAGAAGGCTCAAGGTCGAAAAAGTTTAATGGCGGCCATAAACGCCCGTTGGAGCATGGTTTTGTATAAATGTAAGTTTAATTTTCACTTTCAATAACTTTTGATTGCATTTCTAGCGAGAAATTTGTATTGTAGTTTTCAAATATGTGATTGGTTAAAGCAAAGACGCTCTCTGTTTATAATTTAAATAGAATTCTGTTACGCTGCCTATGAAGCCTGTCTCTCTAAACTGCCTCCGTGCACAAATGCTATCTTTGAACATTGCCGGTGTTCTGCCAATTTATGCTACCCATAAATTTGTGCTACCCTCGTGTTGTGATTGGGTTGGGGGAGGGGTTATTTAGGTGTAAGGGTTGGGTTGGGGGAGGGTTTAGTCCTGTTTTGTATGGAGGTTGCAAAATTTGATAGGGATGCATAAATTGGCAGAACACCGGCTGCTATTTGCTATTCGGGCTAATACCGAGCCCTCTCCCCGGACAGCTCGCCAAATACGCATACCTTTTAACCTGCTCGTACTGATGAATATTGCGCAAATTGACTCGCGCGTGTTTGAATTCAAATCCTCCCATAAATCATATACACATAATTCACCTATAGCCTACTGGGCTGGGGACTCAGGTTGAGCGACGCGAGTGGGCGTGACTTCAGCGCCAACAGCGGACACGCCCCCAGCATTTGAGAGCAGAGAGTCCAGAGTGTCATAAATGTACACAGGATGAACGATCAAAGGGTCATAATCGAACACCTGGCAGGGAGTAATAAATTATGGGTCATAAATCACATTTTGACATTCGGTGTATCATATTTTCTTCTAGCGTCTCTTCAACTTTAAGGAAAATGAAAGCAAAAAGGAAAATTAACTAAGTGCCATTAGCAAGAAATTACACTGTGCTATTAACATGACACAGACTGCTAGATGTGTTTCTCACTTCTGCTGCATGAAGCATTATCTGTGTAATTTATCAGTCATACTAATGGACAGTCATTCTAATGGACAAACTAAAGATCTATACGTATTCACGGATATGAAGCACCAGTGCATCCACTGTCATCATTTGAGTTTATACATGCAAATCCTCACTAATGTGGATTTCTCTTGACTGATCGAAATGACTCTAGGTTCTAATGAAAGGTCCTCACTCTGATGGGTATGATTTATCCTTACATGAAATTTCAAATTCGAAAAAAAGTCTTATATTGTTTCATCAAATGTTATTGCTAGATCCGCCTTTAAAACGTCTTTCTTTGGCTGACATCATGAATAAGTTTCAGTGAAAGGAGAGGAGCAGTTGAAAATATCCTAATGGAGATAATCTCAAATACACATTACGAATGTACAACGGGTTATAAATGTTGTTTGGAAAAGGTGGGTCATAAATGTTAATGTAACATAATCTTGGTAGATCTGTTCATTAATACCATATAATCATACTGTTTCCTCACTGTAAGTGACTTCAAGGGTGTGCCTAAACTGTCTAAATGTAACTGTGATCCGATGTTTGTTTAGTGTTTGCTTTTGTCAAAATAAAGGATAAAGAGATTATATATTTCATCCTCATTAATCCCTCTTTTAGAGTGACATTGTAAAACCGTTTTTCATGTGTTTGTTTATTTGTACTGGTTTTACAGGTTCCCGGTATGAAAAGCAAACCAAAAGAACAACAAAATATTAATGCATGGACCAATATTTACTAGTGCTGGGCAACGATTAAAAATTTTAATCGCATGACTTTTCTGTGATTAATCAAAAGTAGTGTATTATGCACTTTTATTTTAAAAGTACTGCTATATGAACAAAAGTGCAATAAGATTTGCACTTTAAACAAATAATGTTCTTTTTTACAACAGTATTTCCGTTACATAGTAGCATTAAAAATGTTAACTTAAAATATTTGTTGTAAATCTCAACTTAAACATTAATGTAATCAAATTAAATATAAAACCAAAGCTATCTGTCACTGCCAGGGCATTAACGTTCGGTCTAGGTTGATATAGAAAACAAGTTATAATGATTATTGATTTTATTGCTAATACATAAACTTTCAACACTCTTTCAACACAAAGTATAAAGTGTAGTGTATTTAAAGCACATCTTTAACAACTAAATTATTGTATGCTACTTTTTTCTTTATCTTAACAATTCATACAAGGAGAACACAATTCCTTTAATATGAGTGTTTTGGGCCCGTCCTTTATTGTTTGATGAACACAATAAACAGAGATCTTTATTATGCTGCTGCCCCTTTAAGAGCGCTTTATACAGATATACGGATCTAATACTGTTAATGTTCATAAAACTGACTACTTTTACATGGACAATGGCTAATATGGGACGTAATTTTGTGCGTATTTGTCCGTTTCAGAGCAAGAAGACGTGAAAGAGAACTCCGTTTAGTAGTTTGCGCTCTGACTCTCTACTAGGCGCATGTTTATACATGTTTTCTGCATTAGCCTCACACTGCATACAATACACGCAATACAATTCGTTATCGTTGCTGTTTTGTACCTTAGCCAGGGATTTTTTTGTATTCTGCAGGCAATACATTGATTTCCTTCCGCTTTATCATCAATTGCATTAAATAAGCCTCTTACACTAGGGCACTGATAGATAAGCGCATGGCTGAAGGAGGAGAGACGAAATTGAGTGGTTTGTTCTATCAACTCCGCCGTCTGGAAGAGATTTATAACGAAATGTCCATGTAAGAGTTCGGTACCTTGCTCCATCACAAGCAAGTACCGATCAACATCCCACCCCTTCTGTGACCCATGCTTTGTCTGTACGTTTAAGAGCCAGTGAGCAACAGATTTTCGAAATAAAATAATACTGCGTTAATGCACGATAAAATAATTGTTGGCGTTAATTAATTAATGCATTAACGCTATAATAACGCGTTAACTTGCCCAGCCCTAATATTTACACAGTAAATCTTTTCTCAGCATATACACATTATTTAACCTTTATATTTGTTGCTATTAACAATGTTTAATTGTTATGTTTAGAATTATTATTACAAACTGTGCCTTTACATTTTTTATTTCTTTAAAAACCCATTGACTCGAGTCCTTGCTTTAGTATAGCAATGGTTTAAAAACACTACTTTACTTCCTATCTTTCTTTTTTGGGATTACTTAGATCTTTTAAAAACACAATAATGTTGATTAAAACAACTTTTTCACGGAGTATGCCTCTTCGCGCTAGCAGGAGAAAATATTCTATACTCACCAAAAATCCAGAGGATAAGAAGGTAGTCAATCAGTTCTAAAGCAGGACCCATGGTATTCTTCTTGTCCTCATTGTAGACCAGTGAGTACAGGTTTAGGAGCAGGAGAAAGGTGAAGTAAGAGGCGCTGTGAATGATGAACTTCACGAAGGGTGTGTGGATGACCTGACCCACGCGGGATCGAGGTCCAAACAGGTAACAGACGGACAGCAGCGGCCACAGTAGAGCCACGCTCAAAACAGACAGGATCTTTAAGCACGTGTGCTTACGGCGGTAGCTTGCCATCTCTCCGAACCACACTGTGTTCAGGAACTGCTGGCAGTTGGACTGGGCCACGAACTGTGCGGGATGGAACAAAAGAACAAACACATGACAAAACATGAGACAAACTGGTGTCCTCATCTATTTTAACTATTTAAAATGAGCACTGGGTATTGATCCTATATCAATTCACCAAAATTCATTTAAATGATTGTTTAGAATAGGACGATAATTGCTACAAATAAAATCAGCAAGTGAGACGTCATCATACATTACACAAAGGTGCATTAGGTGTCAGTGTTGCTCTTTCGTCATGCAGTTTCACATTAAAACTTTGTGGGTTAAGCAAGTTAATCCTGTGTGTTACATGCATGATAAAACCGGTAAACCTCTAACCTCCTTCTGGTTGTATTTGATGGCCAGTTTGAGTCGACTGAGGTTCATGCGTTCCTCCATCAGGCCTCTCTTGTTTATGTGGTCTTCGCTGGATGTGTGGTTCAGTATGACCTCCAGTTCACGAGAGTTTCGGGCCTGAGCCAGCAGGTCCTTGGCAAACATCTTGCACTGCTTGGCAAGTTCTTCATAATCATTTCTGTAACACAAACCGAACGAAACCCAGTTTGAGCACTAAAAGCAAATGTCCTGTACAGTATGTAGGCCTACCTTCTAGACCACTTCACGAGATTTAAACACTGGTCCAGCAGCACCTCCGGTTTCAGGTTTTTTTTCTTCAATTTTACATTTATAATTCATTCTTAAAGATATTTGTTTAACGTACTGTAGGTTGCATTTTGTTCAAACGTTTGTGTAGTGTTAAAGAAGCATTGAACCAGCGTCGTTTACATCTTCTGAAGTGGTCTATATCAGTGGGTCTGATATAGACTTTTTCATTGTAAGTCCTCCCTTGTGCATCGATGAATCCGGCGCAACGCAAGCCCACCATTACAGGGGCTCCGGGGGGATTTAACTGTGACAGTTTTAGTCTGTTTAGTTTTGTATTCTGTGTTCCTATTTTCCCTGGTCACTGATTAGTTCGCACCTGTTTCTGTTCTCCCTAATTATGTTCTCCATTGTATTTAAGCCCTGTGTTTGCCTGTGTTCCTTGTCCGGTTTTAAGTTGATGTTGTGGTTACGGCTGTTGGAGTAGCGCTCTATCTGCAGGAATATAAATGACAAAAGATCTCCGCTATCACTCTCATCACCATCACTTTGTCATTACCGAAACTCCACTTCCACCAGGCTAAGCTCTCTCAGGTCAGCGCTGAGCTCAAATGCTCGGAGTATGGGGTCTTCTTCTGTAAGCATGATCAAGGATGGGCTGGCAAGGCATCGGTAGATATCTAGACGAAACCTGCAGGAGACACGGATGAAAAACATAACTATACATGCTTTGTAGATGATATCTCATGTAATTGCTCAGATGGTACGAAAAATCCTTACTGCAGGATTTTTATAAAGTCAGGGGGCATGATTAATGAATTGTGCCAAATTAGAAACTTACCTTGACAGTTATAGTTTTATATATACAAATCCATAAATCTATGTGCAAACCACTCTCAAAAACGACTTTTAAAATGTCATAAGGCAATAAACCTATCATTCACTAAAGGATTTGTTTATAGAGTAGTTGCCTTGAGTGGCGAAGGCTGTCCTTTTTGTTCTTGGCATTACAGAGGGTGCACTCGCAGCCCACAGCGTGAGGTCGGGGAAGCGAGATGTCTTGCTTTAACAGCATGGTCAGAATCTCATAATTGTTCCTGTGGGCAGCGAGAATGACTGGAGCAACATCCATAGTTGTGGAGTACTCTGGGTTTTGGATGCGCTGCATTAATTTCTAGAAAACATAAACACAGAGGATCCAGTTTAACAACAGGAATTCAGGTTCAAGAATTAATCTCAGTTTTTCCTGCACTGCAGCATTATGGACAGCAAAAAACAATTTATAAGTGCAAAATATAACATATATAAAGCATATATTTTAGCTGAGTGAGTTTGTTTTTCTATGTAAAACAATGGGGGGAAAACAATGAACGCTATCATTGTCCTGTCTTTACTGATTGTGTTTTAAACTGGCTTGTCAGCGTCTGCAGTTACTTCCTGCTGGTAGATCATATCCAACATCTTTTGTTGACCCAGGAAAAACACTACTGTCAACGAAAATTGTCGTCGTAAATTATGTTTGTCACTCAGTATGTAAACACACATAAAGGCCATCTGACAAAAATATTGTATGTACGTAGTTGTGATTGTGTTCATATACTGAAACCCCAGTCAAGAAACAGATTCATACATTATGAGTATAAATGGGGGATAATAAATGGGGTAAATAGTACGTTTACTAACCGCAATAGAAGGCTTAGAGGAACGCCTGGGCCGATGGTTGAGCAGGATATCAACAGCTCCTACAACTTCTGAATCAATAGCCACTAATAATGCGTCTGTGGCCTGCACAAACGCATAAACACACGCATCTCAAAGAAACAGACCGGTTGCATCTAACACTATATGTAACCTCGGAGAACATGGGTGGGTGCCTACCTGGCAGCCATGGTCTAAGAGCAACTGCAGAATGTCTAGATTCTCATTTTCAATTGAAATGGTGACAGCATCTCTACCCAGCACATCTACACAGTTGATGTTGAATTCACCATGTCGCTTCTCCTCGAGAAGTTTCTTCACCATATAGTAGTCACCTGAAAAACAATACATCAGCGCTGCCCTTATGTATACAATTCACCTAAAACAGGCAGGGGGCTGTGATGGAAAAAAACACAGCCCTTAAGCCATGTGGAGAATTTCTTTATATGGTAAGAATGGCTCCGAACGGACGCCTGCCTGCACAATGTAACCGGAGGAAAGTCTAATTCAGTCCTTTATGCAGTTACTATGCACTGGTGTCTGAATCCTTTTAGCAGCATTTGCAAATGTTTACTGGAAATATTGAAACTAAATGTTTTCAAATAAACAAACACATCAGACATTTCTGATTGCAGCAAAGATTTTGAAGGATTTTATAGGACTAGTAAAACCTGTATAATTGCATTATTTTAAAAGAAGAAAAAAGAACATTAAAAACATCAAGGATTCGGTCTTACTGCTAAGTCATTTGTCAATAATAAGTTTGCTCTATAATTCAGTGATATTAAACGACATGACATTTTAAGTGTGTACAAATGCTTTTTAACCCCTACTGTAGAAAAGAAAATGTATATTCTAGGTTCTTCACTATTTTAAATGCTTTTTGTTTTTGCAATGCTTTTATCATTGTTTAACAATTACAAAATATCTAATTCAGTGCTTTACATGCATTGAACTGGTTTTAACATGATCGATATCTTTGTATTTCAGGTGTAAGTTAGTGAAAACAAATATGAAATAATGTGAAAGAATATTCCGCTACACGACACGTGAACTCACCCTTCTCGCAGGCCAGCAGAAAAAGCTTCTCATCTAAAGTAGTCTCCTCCTTCACCTCTCTGACGTCCTTTAACGCCAGATATTTATCCGGAGAGGACGCGTCCGTGCCCTGATATAGAGCAGCCATTATAACAGAGAGAGAATACGGCAAAGCACTGATGTGCATCCCACTGAGCACTGTTACACCTCTATACGCATGAAACCACCGAAATCCAAATACTGAACGTATAATACAAACGCGGATCAATCCTCATATAAAGGATGCTCCGCTCTCTGATAAGGCCTTGGTTATAAACGACAGATATTGACTCTTTTATCATCTGAATAAGATCGAGGGCTCAGCCTATGCGTATATCACGGTACGGTAGCGAAATCATTCATCGGTATATATGACGAGAATCTAACGGTGTCCATAACCAACCCCCCTCCAGACGATAACAAACGTAAGAACAGACCGAAGCATCGCGATGTAATGTGTTGCGCTGGTGCTGATGGTGCTGGGAATGCGCATGCGCGCTCACCACCGATGCGCATCAACTTTGTTACATAAGCTGTGGACGTCCGTATGCTTTCTAGTTTTACTTTAATTTGTAGTACAACCTAGTAACCACACAGTTTAACTAAAGCATTGTAACCTTTTGTCAGATTGATCACTATTTATATACACAGTTGTGTTTTTCAAGTTTACTATGCTTTTAACTGTTAATAGAAAGTATGTACCGGTGTATAGTGATGTCATTTTAAAAGAGTAATGAGAAGCAAATTCACGAAGATGCGTTTTTATTTCAAAATTACGTTTATTTTTTCTTATTGTTTGAATATAAATATGACCATTCAATAACTCATAAGTATTCATAATACAATATCAACGGTTCATCTGCAAACATTGCATCTTTTTTGTCCCGTTCCAACTTTCTGCAAAAAGTGCAAATAACAAGTATTTTTTGTAATTTGGGAGGAATTTGTAAGAATAAAAAAATGATCATTTTATTCAAATTCAGAAAAAATTCAAACACTGCAGTTTAAATGGTCTCTTATTTTTTTCCATTGCTGCAAATGCAAAAATGCCAATCTGTGGTAAAATAAATGATGTTCTATATTTAAATGAATTGAAAATGTTGTTACTTTTTAACATTAGGATTACTTGCAGTAGCTGTTTTTCATTGAATATTCATGACAAACAGCATGGGTCAATGTGTCACATGGAGTTGTAAAGAAAACAAGAAATCCGACAGAATGTACAGGTGTACATACTGTACATAATGAAGAAATTCTAAACCAGACAAAAAGTTAAACATCAAAGTGGATTTGTGTTAAAAGGCATCAATACTCATGGTCAAGTACATCGGTGTAGATGTCAGTTCGGAGCCATTCTTACCATATAAAGAAATTCTCCACATGGCTTAAGGGCTGTGTTTTTTTCCATCACAGCCCCCTGACCGTGATGTTTTAGGTAATACATGTAAATCAAACATTCACTTTGCACTCTTTGTCAGGATGGGCAGACATAAGACAGCAGCATATCAATCTCATTGCCGACGATAACAGCGGCAGGATGAATGGCCTCATGTGTGTAGTGACACGAAGTCATCTGCCAGACGTCCATGTAGATCACTCCATCAATATCACTTAACATCTCGCTCAACGCTTTGTTTATCTGCATCCTGTACCATTCGTGTCCATAATCATTCTGTAAGAGAAGACACATCTGTCACGAAACCTACATAAAGTGCTAACTAAACACATAAAACTGGATCTACTACACGAGGTGGCTAAGTCGTATGAAATACGGGAACCGGTCTCAGTTTCTTGTCCTAGATCTAAATTAGAAGGTAGAGCAAAACTTGAAAGTCATTGAAGTCAGTATACAGTACCACTGAGATCCCAGTGTTTCCAGACTTGATGATGACAGTAGTCTCTGGTGCACGCTTCAGTAGTCGAACCAGCGCTTGACGAATTTTGCTCAATTTATGCACAAAAAACGTCAGTGGATGAAAAGCCATGTGGGCAGCTATTGTGAACACAACAACTATATGACGGCCACCGGTTATATAATCAATTTCATTGCTGATATAATGCAGGTCAGCGGCTGGCATTTTATGAAATCGCAAAGGAAATCCATGTGTCCTCCAGTGAATTATGATATTATTTGTCAACTCCACAGCCATTAGGGGTCCAGTGTTGAAACTAGTGTGAATATCCAGTCTTTTCAGACCTAAATAATAAAATTGAGGGTCAATTTAAATACGTACAGACATATTTTATTGTGAGGGTCCCTTTTGCACCTACATGTCAACTAATTCCCATTAGACTGTACTAGACTGTTAGGTTAAGTTAAAAAAATGCTCTGAAATCATTCTCAGTGTTTATTGTTATTGTGCAGTGAACCCTGCTATTCTTTTACATTGAAAACAAATGTTTTAAACTTTATAGATAATATAGACAATAGTGTAAACAGCCCTTTATAGTCAACAGAATGCTCAAAAGACACATTGAACCTTTAGAATTTACTTGTATCTTCATTGCAGTATTTATACATTATATCAAGTCTTACAAAACACGACAATGCAATAAAGTTGGGTTACTTTGGTAAAAGTGCCGTGTTTACCCAACTGTACAGTTCTTGGACCACCCAGTTATCAACTGACACTTTGAACCAACTTTAATCACATATTCAATATCACAGTTTTTTTTAATTTTTTGAGTTTTTAAAGGACTTACCTGGCACACTGCTTTCAAAAAACTCAAACCACTGTCTTGTGGTAGAGTCTCCCAACATGTACAGAATCTTGTTTTTAAGACAACCTGCCATTTGTGGAGGACTGAACCTTTGAGTGTTACATACAAAAGACTTCCAGACATCTTGAAAATAGAATCCTGCAGGAACTGGTGTGGTCAGACCTGGTCTGCATCTCTCGGTTGTAGCTTAAAGAAAACACATTTTCTTACAGGGTGTGCGATAAATATGCAAATAATTATACTGTACTCAATTTAAATGTATGCTATTTGTCCACCCTGAACATACCAATGCCTGCAGTGTTGGGAAGTACACTTATGATGTGTGAGTCTCCAGCAATACCAACATTTGTTAATTTTCTGTAGAGAATAAAAATAAATTACATGTATACTGTTCCGGGTTAATTTGACCCAAATTGATTTTTGAGTTCTTGGAAATATCAGTTAAGCAATTTTGTTTTTTAGAAATTTTGAGACTTTTTCTTATCAAGGTCCATAAACATGCATGCAAAGTTTTAAAGGTCCAGTGTATGAAATTCGCTTTTTTGCCGAAGGAGATAACATATTTACGAAATGAGTTCTGTAGAGCAGTTTGTCCGTTTAGGGCCACTGTAGAAACAACACGGTGAATTGGGGACATACCGCGGTGTATGTAGATAGAAATAGCTCATTCTAAGGTAATAAAAACCTAACGCTTTATTATGTAAGGTCTTTATACACCTCTGAAGACATAGTCATATGTCAATACTCATGGTCAAGTACATCCTCCAAAAACTTGGACCTTAAAAGGAATAGTTCACCTTCAAAATGAAAATTCAGTCATCATTTACATACCCCGTTGTCATTTTTAACCAATGATCATTTATAAACACCAAATGCCTATGCATTGCACAAAAATGTCTCATAGAGAGGGTATGCATTGACGTCACTTTTCCACGTGAACATATCGGAACACGCTTTATTTAGTGGCAAAATAGCTGCTTACAATAGGCGAAACAAAAGCATTTGGACTCAACGGTGATCCTTGCAACTTACATAGGAACCAGGTGTCCTTGTACACTGAAATATTGAGCAGAATTGCATTTCCTGTTATTTATTTTGTACCTAATTTTAACGCCGGGGGAAATACACAAAGCAAGACGTACTGTAGGTTAACATTTTCTACTCGAGCAAAACACATTTAGTGGTTTAATGAACCAAATCTTACAAGATTTACATCGCTCTTCTAAATGTTTACAGTTTTGACAATACGCTAATCTTTAAGTTTGTAGAATATCTGCTTAGAATGTTAAAAGAAATAAATTTACAGTAACGCAACATATAAATGTGTAGAAAGTAGGTAACACTATTATGGTGTAATTCAACAAACACAACTTACCTGAGCTGAGTCTGATATGAAATGACGAGCCAGCATACACGTTTCAGTTTTCCATTTGTTTTTCTCCTTCGGAAGTCTTCAAAAAGAAATTTTGTGCTTAATCTGTTTGTGGGTCAATGACGAGACGCTTATTTTTTTGTGTCCCTGTGATTTAATTACATTTTAATGGGTAAAATTTCAAAATAAAATAGCAAATTACTTGCATACATTCTCTTTTCTGAGGTCCAAGACTGCAATTCTGGTTTTAATTCATTTTGAGAGAATATTTGGAGAATGATTGCAGAAATGTCTATGTGGTGTAACCGTAAAAACTACATACCAAAAAATGTATCTTGTTTAAAAAGGTGAAATTCTACATAAAACACCATATCAGCTTGGCATAATCTTACATTGGTCCTATTTAATAGTAAATAAAGGTAAATGGAACACCATTGTTCTAAATATTATAATTAATTTGGGGAATCATGTGAGTTAAGTCAAATTCATGAAATGTCAAGGTGGTGTAACCACCATTTAAAGAGCAATTTTGTAAATATTATGCAAGACGACATGTGGCAGGAAGTGAAATCAAAGAGAAGAACCCCTGCTGACACTAACCGCTGCAAGCAAAGGTTAGAAACTCTTTTTAAATGCGAGATCATTTGACATTTTAACGGCATGGTCAGGTATTCTTAGATATACATGTCAAATGGTATGACCCCAGGAATACACTGATAATTCATCATTATTATAAAAATTACTATTAAATAGAAACATTTCATTTTATATATTCCCATTAAGGCCATGTGTTTTTTTGTTTTCTTAATTTACTGTAGTGTAACCGGATACACCATTGGACTTCTATCACAAACCTTTTTGTTAGGGGCCAATTTAGTCAAATCTTCTTTTCCTTTCGGCTGTTCCCTTCAGGGGTCGCCACAGCGAATCATCTGCCTCCATCTCGCCCTATCCCCTGCATCCTCTTCTCTCAGACCGACTACCTTCATGTCCTCCTTCACTACATCCATAAACCTCCTCTTTGGTCTTCCTCTTGGCCTCCTGCCTGGCAGCTCTAACCTCAGCATCCTTTTACCGATATATTCACTCTCCCTCCTCTGAACATGTCCAAACCATCTCAACCTGGCCTCTCTAACTTTGTCTCCAAAACATCTCACATGTGCTGTCCCTCTGATGTACTCATTCCTGATCCTATCCATCCTCGTCACTCCCAAAGAGAACCTCAACATCTTCAGCTCTGCTACCTCTAACTCTTCCTCCTGTCTTTTCCTCAGTGCAACTGTCTCCAAACCATACAACATCGCTGGTCTCACTACTGCCCTGTACACCTTTCCTTTCATTCTTGCTGGTACTCTTTTATCACACAACAGACCTGACACTTTTCTCCACCCATTCCAACCTGCCTGCACACGCTTCTTCACCTCTTTTCCACACTCCCCATTACTCTGGACTGTTGACCCTAAGTACTTAAAATCCTGCACCTTCTTTACCTCTTCTCCCTGTAACCTCACTGTTCCACTTGAATCCCTCTCATTCACACACATGTATTCTGTCTTGCTGCGACTAACCTTCATTCCTCTTCTCTCCAGAGCAAACCTCCACCTCTCTAGACTTTCCTCCACCTGCTCCCTGCTCTCACTACAGATCACAATATCATCCGCAAACATCATAGTCCATGGAGATTCCTGTCTGACCTCATCTGTCAGCCTGTCCATCACCACCGCAAACAAGAAGGGGCTCAGAGCCGATCCTTGATGCAGTCCCACCTTCACCGTGAACTCCTCTGTCACACCAACCGCACACCTTACCACTGTCCTACTGCTCTCATACATATCCTGCACCACTCTAACATACTTCTCTGCCACTCCAGACCTCCTCATACAATACCACAGCTCCTCTCTTGGCACCCTGTCATACGCTTTCTCTAAATCTACAAAGACACAATGCAGCTCTTTCTGACCCTCTCTGTACTTCTCCAACAACCTTCTCAAAGCAAATATCGCATCTGTAGTGCTCTTTCTTGGCATGAAACCATACTGCTGCTCACAAATGCTCACTTCTCCCCTTAGCCTTGCTTCCACTACTCTTTCCCACAACTTCATTGTATGGCTCATCAGCTTAATACCTCTGTAGTTTCCACAACTCTGCACATCTCCCTTGTTCTTAAAAATCGGCACCAAAACATTTCTCCTCCATTCCTCAGGCATCCTCTCACTCTCTAAGACCTCGTTGAACAACCTAGTTAAAAACTCTACTGCCATCTCTCCTAGACACTTCCATACCTCCACTGGTATGTCATCCGGACCAACCGCCTTTCCTCTCTTCATCCTCTTCAAAGCTCTCCTAACTTCACCCTTGCTAATCCTTTCTACTTCCTGCTCAACAATAGTTGCCTCTACTACTCTTCTCTCCCTGCCATTTTCCTCATTCATCAGTTCCTCAAAGTACTCCTTCCATCTTTCCCTCACCCTCCTGTCACCTGTTAACACATTTCCATCTCTATCTTTAATCACTCTAACCTGCTGCACATCCTTTCCATCTCTATCCCTCTGCCTCGCCAACCGATACAAATCCCTCTCACCTTCCTTACTATCTAACCTTGCATACATATCCTCATAAGCTTTCTGTTTGGCCTTTGCAACCTCTATCTTAACCTCACGCTGCATCTCCCTATATTCCTGTCTACTTTCCTCCGTCCTCTCACTGTCCCACTTCTTCCTAGCTAACCTCTTCCTCTGGATACTCTCCTGAACTTCCTCATTCCACCACCAAGTCTCCTTGTCTTCTTTTCTCCTTCCAGATGATACACCTAGCACCTTCCTACCTGTCTCCCTGATCACTTTGGCTGTAGTAGTCCAGTCATCTGGAAGCACCTCCTGACCACCTAAAGCCTGTCTCAACTCTTCCCTGAAAACAACACGGCACTCTTCCTTTTCCAACTTCCACCACTTTGTCTTCTGCTCTGCCTTTGCTCTCTTCATCTTCCTCACCACCAGAGTCATCTTACACACCACCATCCTATGCTGTCTAGCTACACTCTCTCCTACCACTACTTTGCAATCGCTAATCTCCATCAGATTACAGCGTCTACATAAAATATAGTCCACCTGTGTGCTCCTGCCACCACTCTTATATGTCACCCTGTGTTCCTGCCTCTTCTGAAAGTACGTGTTCACCACAGCCATCTCCATACTTTTAGCAAAGTCTACCAACCTCTGTCCTTCTGGGTTCCTTTCCTGAAGACCAAACCTGCCCATCACTTCCTCATCCCCACTATTCCCTTCACCAACATGTCCATTAAAGTCTGCGCCTATCACCACTCTCTCACCTCTGGGAACACTCTGCATCACTTCCTCAAACTCGCTCCAGAATCTGTCTTTCTCCTCTTGCTCACAACCTACTTGTGGAGCATAAGCACTGACAACATTCAACATCACCCCTTCAATTTCTAGCTTCAGACTCATCAACCTATCTGACACTCTCTTTACCTCCAGAACATTCTTCACACACTCCTCCTTCAGGATCACTCCTACTCCATTTCTCTT
The DNA here is from genome assembly GCF_024868665.1 of Triplophysa rosa. Taxonomy (NCBI): domain Eukaryota; kingdom Metazoa; phylum Chordata; class Actinopteri; order Cypriniformes; family Nemacheilidae; genus Triplophysa; species Triplophysa rosa. The sequence goes on from NC_079912.1 coordinate 5,221,988, forward strand.
CCTGTCCGCACCATGATAAAACAGTTTAAACCCCGCTCCAATGCTTCTAGCCTTGCTCCCTTTCCACCTGGTCTCCTGGACACACAGAATGTCGACTTTCCTCCTCTGCATCATATCTACCAGCTCTCTGCCTTTACCTGTCAACGTACCAACATTCAAAGTCCCTACTTTCAGTCTGAAACTCCTGCCTTTCCTCTTCTCTCTCTGCCTACGGACACGCCTTCCTCCTCTAACACACCTTCCTCCTCTCCTTTGACCAACAGTAGCCCAATTTCCACCAGTGCCCTGTAAGTCAACAGCACCAATGGCGGTCGTTGTTAACCCGGGCCCCGACCGATCCGGTATGGAAGTCATGTTAGTGATTCGCATATTTGATTTGGCAAAAGTTTTATGTCGGATGCCCTTCCTGACACAACCCTCTCTATTTATCCGGGCTTGGGACCGGCACAAAAAGTACACTGGCTTGTGACCTCCTGTGGCTAGATTGGGCCAATTTAGTCAAATATCACTAGTTTATGATGCTAATTAAAGATGTAATATAAACTAAACTACTATTTGGAACTATTTCCAAGTGTTCAGTGTTATATTTTTTGAGAAAGTGGTGCAACTTTAGAATTAAAGCTCTGAAATTCCATGATAAATGAGATAATTATGTTCCTCAACATTAGTTGAAATATTTCGTTTTAATGCATATTTCTATTCCATTGATTTTAAAGTTTAAGCTATTTGCATTTATGCATTTGGCAGACACTTTTATCCAAAGCGACATACATTGCATTATACTATACATTTCTGAGTATGTGCAATCCCTGGGATCGAACTCATGATATTGGTGTTGCTAGCACCATGCTCTGACCACTGAGCTACAGGAAAGCTGTATGTATAATATCATAAAATATAATGTAATATATATATATATATACATGATTTGATAATGTAGCAGAATGAAGTGGTTGTCTACATTTGAACATAAATTCAGTGCAAAAAGAAATTGTTAAATTTCGGATATTTGATCATTAATACGCATGCGCTGGGTCCTCTCATGGATGGGCGTTGGAGACTGGCGCAGAAGTCAGGAAATTGTTAAAAACAGTTGTTTTTGTTTTATTGCGCACACAAAAATTTCTTCTCGCTTCATATAATGAAGATTGAACCATGGACTATTTTAATGTTGTCTGTGCTTTTGAGAGTATGTTGCATTGCTGTGTATGTGGGAAGTCAGAAAGCTCTCAGACCTCATCAAAACTATCTTAATTTGTGTTCTGATGATAAACAAAGGTTTTACGGTCGTGAAACAATTTGAGGATTAGTAATTCATGACAGAATTTCATTCTAACCCTTTAACTGTAGTTACACTACGAGACATGACGATTTCTTGTTATCAGATGTTTTTCAGCATTGAGAAAAATAAAACCACTTTAGCTTAACTTGTTGACCGTCATGCTTGATTTTCAGCGTTAATGTAATCAAAAAACAATGGCCTTTGGCTGTAGAAGCAACATGGTCAAGTGGTGTAACGGGTTTGTGTCAATTGGCGTAGCCAGTATTTTTCATGAAACTATAATTACATACAGGAAAATGAATGTGTAGTAAAAGAGAAATATCTAGTTTAGTGTATTAATATGGTTTTAAGCCATTTTTACATAATTTGTCCAAGATTATTTAGAAAACAAAGGTGTTTTCAGCATATGTCCCAATAAAATGTTGCAAAACGCACTAAAATTTATATTTTGAGATAAGTAATAAAATCTATTTTCGTGTGATATTTTAAAATATATTCTTTATTTTTATGAGTATGTTTACATTCCATCTAGGTGGTTAAAATATTTTATATTTCTCATTCTTTGGCAGTTACACCATTTGACATTTTCAGGTACCTCCAGTCTTAACTTTAATAAAAAACGGTGCATTTATTATTTGTAATTGCACAAAATCAATATGAATACACTAAGTACATTTTAAAATATCTGATGCATGCCTTTTAAATCAGTTTTTCAAATATTTTTGATTTTCTCATCTTGCCAACCCTATTTTGTCACTGACCCTTGTACAATCAATCACACAACAACTTTTTCACGTTTTAAATAGAGTACAGACAGGGCTGGATTGGCCATCGGGCATTTTCCCGGTGTGCCGATGTACCTTTTGTGACGAAACGGACGCATTGACCAGAGAGACGGACGGATCAAAAGCGTGAATCTGGCACGTATGCACGGTTCGCAATTGCGAATCGGACATGTATGCAGGAAGGGCAATGACAGCAGCACAACCTACCACTCGCACCCCCCCCCTGCCCCGTCGACAAGAATGGTGGAGCAGCACAACTTATCACTCGCACCACCCCCCGTCGACAAAAATGGTGGAGGGCCGAAGCTGGTCAAAAATGTCAGGGCCAATTTAAGGTCCCAGTCCAGTCCTGAGTACAGATGGCGGTAAACACTCCTGCATTCAGTCTTTCTGCCACTCAGTGGGTGCGACTCACTTGACATGATGTTATGTGTGCGGTGACGTCACGTGCATACCCTCTATTGTCACACCTGATCAATAAATAAAAAAATGCCAAAAAATATATGGTTTGTAATTGGTATGGGCAGCCTACAACCCACAAGTTAGCAATGAACAGCCTGTACCCAAACTGTGCTTAATGCACAAAAAATAAAAACTCGTGGGGATATGGCTTAGATGTGTTTCAGGCGTTAGAGGAGGAGTTTTAATTTACCTTGAACAAAGTTGCTTCTCAAAAGGAGTTAGCTGATCTTCAACCGCTCCGTTTTCATGATACACCCAGTAGTCACAGGAAAGTTCTTTTGGTCTGTCACACTGCCACACTGTCTCTGTTTTCACATCCTTATACTCACAGCAGCAGTTGCCTTTACTCCAATTTCCACGAGAGCCCCATTTAAGATTACATTCCACTTTTTCACTTATCTTGACTCCATTGGGCCCCGGTCCTTCAAAGTAACCGATATAGTGGCTGCGTGGGAATGAAGTCTCCCAGTACTTTTTAAGACTCTGCACTAGTTCACTAGAGTACATCAGACGTGCAGACACTTGTGCTTGTCCTTCCCAGGGTAACAGAAGATCAAAAGTATATGTCCCATTATGATGATCAATAACTTCTCCATAAACACTTGCCTTCAAGAACACAGATAGTGTCAATAATGTTATACATTATTTTTTATTTACTCTGTCAGTGACAGAATATCAAATAGTATAAATATCCTTTACGGTGTAAATACATAAGTAACATGAAAACACAATGTACTGTACACTGTGATTCATTTACAGTATAAGTACTGCTTTCTTATTACATTGCTCCAGGAGATCTAGTGTTCAGTCTCACAATAAAAATTTCAATCCTATCTCTACAGATAACCGTAAATATATCAAAACTTTATTTTAAGTGGGGTGATTTCAAGCTGCAGTTTTAAATCGTAGCAATGACTTTGAATCAGGATTTTTCACCTGGTCTGTCCTAAAGCATATTAAAAATGCCACAACGACATAAAAACAACATTAACAACTTGATTTTCACCACAGGCGGACTTTAAATTGTTAGTACAGCAATAATACTTTTTGTTGAGTATTTCCTCTGTTGACCTTTAAGCCCCACTTCCATCAAATGTTTGAATTTTTTTTTTTAAATCTTCTTGCCATTAGTTAAATTAGGGTTGCAAAAATCCAGAAATGTATAAAGTTGTAAACTTTCCATGGCAGTTAATGTGAATATATTGGAAATAAACAAAAAGAATTTAAAAAATGGCAGGTTAGAAAAACATATTGAAGTATGACCTGTTTTAAACAGGGTTGCAAAAATGTGGAAACTTTCCAAAAACTTCTCATCGATATCATCTGGTGACATGATCACTTAGAATTTTCTTAGCATGCTAAATCTAGTCTTAGCCTCAGACGTGACGCCCACGAACCGCTGGCCTGAACATCTGATGCTTATGGCACACTTAACTGGAAATACTTCTGAATCCTCTGATTGGTTGATTTCTACAGGATTTCCAGAAGACATGCGTGTCGTGTTCTTTAACGGTCTGCCAGGAAACAACACAAAGCCATTCTTATCGAAGAAGCAAGCTGTTGTTTTTGCTTCGGTTGCAATAGGTAGCAATTCAGCACGATCGACTAACTGTTGTATTCTTAAAAGTATGTGAGGTTCATGGTATAAACTGTAAACTTTGTAAACTTTTGACATGTTTGTGAATCCACACTGGTCTATTACTGTGGAGACATTTCCACACCTATAAACATGATGTGGCACAAAACGAAATGGGATTGGTTGCTTTACCTGTCAGTCATATTGCCTCTTGGGCAGTTCTTGGCCTGTTAATTTGCAAATATACCCATTTTCAACTTGGAATATTCCAAGTTGAAAATTCCCCTGCTTTACTGCCCATGGAAAGTTTCGGGAAACTTTCCCCCCATTATCAATCCCATCTTTCATGGGAAGTTTTTTTTAGCCTTTTGCAACCTTGCTGTAAATAAATTTTCCTCGAAGAATTTCAGTAGTCATCATATATTTTCCCATAATCCCTTTTACAGTATTATACGGCATTATACTGACTCATGTTTCACAGTATTTTATTGTATATATTATAGAAAATTGATAAAAACTCCATTAAACTGAAGCTTACCTGATGTGATATTATGTTTACATACACCGGTGTGTGAACATAACATAACATCAGATAAGCTTCAGTTTAACAATTGAAATATATTTAAAATGACTGAAGTGTACTCAGTAGAAACATACCTTTAAGTTTAAATTGAATAGCTTTACTTGGAAAAAGTCACCTCCATATGTTTTCAAGTTCTTGTTGTGATCTCTGGCTGTGATGGTAACACTGATCTTATCGCCTACTTTGTAAGTGTCATTGAGTCTCACAATAGAGAATGTTGTGTGGACTGGACTTGTGCTGAGACCCAGCTCAGTGATTTCATGATCTGGACTAGGCCAGTCAAGAGCCTTCTGTAGTCTATCCCACTCCTCCTGACTGATTCCCATGTCAATCGCTGATATTCTGGATGATGCATTTGGGTAAGCAGCTTTAGGACTGGGGGGACGAAATCTTCTCACCGTTGGCATTCTCCATAAAACCTATAAAAGACAGCAGTACAGAAAACACATGAGTGGTATTATGCTTATAGTTTGCAGATCGACCAATTTTCATTATTATTATTAAAGGAGTCATCTGATGAAAATCCAACTTTTTCTGAGTTTAAGTGCTATAATCGGGTCCCGGGTGCATCTAGCAACCGAGAAAACGTGGAAAACAAGATCCCAGTAAGTTTGTTTTGATGAGCCTTTCCCTGCAAGCATGTGAGAAATCGAACCGTTCAGATTTCACTCCTTCTATGACGTAAAAGCAGGATCTTATTATAATATTACCGCCCCTTATAATCTACACAATTCCATCCACGGCGCTGCCGCCATTGTTGTTTTCACAAGCGACAGTGGTGTACGTGACGCCATGGCTAAAGTTTGTGGACAACATGCAATGTTGTCGCTGCACAGAGCCCCTAGGAAGGTCCGTGTAACGCTTTGCAGTTCTTTTTTCAATTTTCACCATCAAAATTAATCAAATTTCAAATTTTCATTTTCACGTACTTCACAAATGGATAATTGTCTCAGTTTCATTTGTAATTATACGTGTTTGGGTAATTGCTTCAGAATTTCTGATTTTCGAACAAACACAAAAATTACTTGTTTTTCTAATTTTACATTTATGTGCTTGCAGCTGGATCATACCATTATCACCGGTGGTAGGGGTTTACAGTGCATACTACTGTTTATATCAGATCACTGTTACCTTTGCACGTTAACCACATTGTCTGGACAATGAGAGAGTGGAGTGCGCTTGATTCTTATGAAAGTGTGATCGGTTGGTTGGTAGAATGTCCATCTAGAAAACATGTCGCTTTCACGGTTAATGTGTAATTATTATGAGACGTCATATTAGCCCTTTATAACAAGAAAATATATCATTTAAATGCCATATTATCCCAGGGACGTCATTTCCACTGGGGACAGGGGGGACATATGTCCCCCTCACTTTTCAAAATCCTGTTCGTGTCACAGAGTCTGCCTGTGTCGATGCGCACGTCGCGTGCACACTCTAAAAAAAGATCACTGAAAGATTGTTTTCAATCACGTGGTTTTGATTTGAATTGAATAGAAACCTGTTTTTACGTGGTCGTTGTTTCGGTAGGCTATGTTAAAGCTGTTTCCTTATAATGGACTTCTGTGGGGAAGAAACGCAACACAATGACACAAAAACACAAAATGACAATGGTAGTCAAAGGTGCCCTACAGGTGCCCGAATTGTTTGCTTTCCTGAATTCTTCCAAATATATCATTTTGTGTTCAACAGAATAAAATGATACAGTATTTTTTTCCACTACAGCAGTCAATGATGTCCCAGAAATGTGTCACGGTTCTCAGGGTGAGACACAGAGACAAGGACAGAGGACCCAAATGCAGACAGCGGGTAAGGGGTTAACACGAGACTTTAATTATAAATAATAAACAAAACAAGGACCCGCGATGGGGTAAAACAGCAACAAGAAAATAATAAACAAGCACAGAACGAAGACTGACTAAACACAAGACTGAATAAACACTTGACAAACTAAACTAAACACTTACTAAGACGATGCCACAGCAACAACAGGAACAGGCAATAACAGCTAACGCAGGACGAGAACAAGGCAACTTAGACAGCACATAGCACACGCATACAGATACAATGACCAAACACAGGACAAAGAAACAAGAGGGTATATATAGGTAAGACAAACAAGGGATAATGACACGGGGCAGGTGTGGGTAATTAAACACTCAGGGGAAGATGACAAGGAAACGAGAGGAATGGGGCCAATGACAAGACACTGGAGAGAACGTATATTATTGTCAAACGGACAACAATATGTTTCTCTCCACACATAACCTAAGGACTCTGCCCCGATCCCACCACACGACTAGAATTCCATAAACAAGACGGTGGGACCGTGACAGAGCCCCCCCCCCTTAATGAACACCCCCAGGTGTTCACCAAGGGGTTGACAAACAAGACATGACAGACTGGGAGACAGACAGGACAAGGCAAAACAAAGAAAACAAAATCAAGGGTAAACATGACAAGACAACAACAGGACTTGGGTGAGACATCAAAAATAACAAACATGGGAGGGGGGGAGGGACCAAACAAGGGCCCATAGGGGGCAGTCCATAGGGGTGGGGAAAAGTCCCAGTCCCCGGCTGCGCTCGAGGGCGCGGAGTCCTGGGGGACTTAGGGGGAGTCCTCGGGGGGACAGTCTTTGGCCCTGGCAGTTTCCCAGGGGCCGCGGACAGGGCTTGACGCCGGCTGGAAGGCCGGCTGGACAGGGCTTGACGCCGGCTGGAAGGCCGGCTGGACATGGCTTGACGCCGGCTGGAAGGCCGGCTGGACAGGCTTGACGCCGGCTGGAAGGCCGGCTGGACAGGGCTTGACGCCGGCTGGAAGGCTGCCGGCTGGAACACCGGCTGGACGCCGGCTGAGATGAGCCGGCTGGACACCGGACTGGACGCCGGCTGGATCACCGGACTGGACGCCGGCTGGATCACCGGACTGGACGCGGCTGGACACGGCTGGACACAGACTGACAACAAGACTGGACACAGACTGGACACGGCTGACACCGGACTGGACGCCGGCTGGATCACCGGACTGGACGCCGGCAGCACCGGACTGGACGCCGGCGCACCGGCGTGGACCCTCCTGCTCGACACTTCTCCCTCCTTCTCCGCACCACTGGGTCCGTAGCCAACTTAGGCGGAACCATGGGGACCGGAGGGAGTTCTGCGTCGGTGGAGACCGCAGACGTCATCCCCGGGCACACCTCACCCACTCGCCACAGGCGCCGCCAGGAGAACCGGGGACCGTGGAACCAAGCCGAAGGGTACTGAGTCCCCCCGGGCAGCGGCAGCCAGGACGAGGCCCTCCGGAGCGGTCGACCGTGGGGTGAGGGCTCCGAGTGGAACCTCACCCTCGGGACCGTCCCGGTTGGCCACGAACCTACCATGTCCGCGAACCCAAGGGGAGCCAGCAGCCTCTTCTCCGACGGGGCGAGGCGCTGAGTGAGGCAGCAGTTGAAGATCGCCTTCAACTCCCCTGCCAAACTCAGACGACCTCGCCACCGTCGAGAATGCCCCGGCGAACTCCCGGTTCCCGTAACTCCCCTGACGGAACCCCAGCAGCAAGTGGGCTTGGGCGGCCCGCGAGGACGACGCCGTGCCGTCCATTTAGCTGCCCGCTGGGTTCTGAATGGGTCGGTCATTCTGTCACGGATTCTCAGGGTGAGACACAGAGACAAGGACAGAGGACCCAAATGCAGACAGCGGGTAAGGGGTTAACACGAGACTTTAATTATAAATAATAAACAAAACACAAAACAAGGACCCGCGATGGGGTAAAACAGCAACAAGAAAATAATAAACAAGCACAGAACGAAGACTGACTAAACACAAGACTGAATAAACACTTGACAAACTAAACTAAACACTTACTAAGACGATGCCACAGCAACAACAGGAACAGGCAATAACAGCTAACGCAGGACGAGAACAAGGCAACTTAGACAGCACATAGCACACGCATACAGATACAATGACCGAACACAGGACAAAGAAACAAGAGGGTATATATAGGTAAGACAAACAAGGGATAATGACACGGGGCAGGTGTGGGTAATTAAACACTCAGGGGAAGATGACAAGGAAACGAGAGGAATGGGGCCAATGACAAGACACTGGAGAGAACGTATATTATTATCAAACGGACAACAATATGTTTCTCTCCACACATAACCTAAGGACTCTGCCCCGATCCCACCACACGACTAGAATTCCATAAACAAGACGGTGGGACCGTGACAAAATGCCCATTTCAAGCCTTATCTCAATTTTGACCAAATGCGTAGTTACTGCACTTTGCCTTTGTAGGGCAGTATTGTAGTAACCAATTCTGACTGGAAATTTTGGTATGATCAGTTAAAATGTTTATTAGTTAAATAGTCACCTAAACAATATTTAATCCAATAGGTTGATGCTTTGTGCAAATATCTTATGCTAATTTCAAATGAGATGGCATTAAGAAATGGCACCCCTTAATTAGTTTATATTACCAGCAATCATTTGACACAAAATAGCAGAATACTGTGACCTCAAGAGATTTCCATACACAGCCACTAGATAGCGCATCTGCCTCATTCATACAGCGTTGTCAGCATTAATCCCCATGTTATAAAGGTATTTGAAAACGCTGCATGTTGCTGTTTCCGTTTATTTAAATTAATGTATTTAGTACAGATTTCAACAGACTTTATATGTGAAGAGTTTGGTTCCAAAGTGAGATAACTCAAATCCATATGGATGGTGACTAGATTAGCCATTTGTATAATCTCAATACATTAAATCGGAAATGGCCTATTTTAAGTCTCTGTATAGATAATGTTACTTAAAAGCATATCATATAGACGTCTCAACTTCCAGAATCTGAATTTTCTCTATACGTTACAAAACGTTGTTCAGGTCCCCACTTAATATAAAATGACAACACACACTATTTTGAGTACCAAAAAGTGTTATTTTTCATGAGCTCTCTGGATACATACAAAAAGTGTTATTTTTCATGAGCTCTCTGGATACATAAAGATAACTTGCAGAATTATGTTCTGAATGAACATTTATAACAAGCGTGTGAATGAAGAAAGAATCCTGTTGGCCGGCTGTATGATGACTATGCGCACATCCCCTAACCCCCACCCGCCAATCCTGTCACGAACAAAAATACATCGAATTTATGATCCCAAATGAAAGAAAACAAGTTGACAAGTAGTGTGAACAACAGTGAAAATTTTGGTAATATTTTATGTAATACTGCCAAACTTATTCACCATTATTTTTTTCTGTCAAAGACTGAGGTGCCTAAACTCAGATTAACTAGGCCTACGGTTAATCAGTTTGAAAAAGAAACACAAAACCAGTCATAAATGAAAGAAAACATGTTGACAAAAAGATTGAATCCAATATTCGGTGATAATATAGCATAAGGAGTGACTTACAAGCTATCTTTGGTAGGCGGGTCATTCTTTTGTGAGAGATTGTTATAATCTATTTGAACAAAGACACCAAATTTCAGTCCAATCCAATAACATTAACTATTATTTATGGGTTTTTTTTTTTTCGGGTCAAAATGATCAACACAAGGGTTAAAGGGATAGTTCACCCAAAAATGAAAACTCTGTCATCATTTACTCACCTTCGAGTTGCTCCAAATCTGTATGGGTCATGTAGTCAATGGGGGGCAAGATCTGTTTGGTTATAAGCATTCTTCCAAATATCTTTCTCTATGTTCACCAGAACAAAGAAATGTACTTTGTGAGTCAATGATGACAGAATTTTCATTTTTGGGTGAACTATTCCTTTAAGACAACAGAAAAATCTTCCTGCATCAGATTGCCTTGTTTGTTATCTCAACTACATATTTTTCACAGTATGTTTGATGGTCTTGGAACCTTGTGATCAATATTTATTTACACATCAGTAGGGCTGGGTAATGTTCAAAAAATTTCACTACGATTCCGATACTTTTTTTAAAGCAAAAAGGTGTAAAAATATATTAATTAGTGTAAATGGTTTTAATAAAGTTTAAACAGTTTTCAGTGGGAAATACATAGTTTGTAGTCAGTATGCGAGGCTCTCTGTGTTGCATACTTAAAATCTTTAAATCACTCAGCAAGTCTGCTTTTTCTGAAGACAAACAGGACAGGGTGTCTACAGATACAGTATAAGCAAGTTAAATTTAAGACTTTTTAAGACCATTTTAATGCCACTTTATATCAAATTTAAGACCAAACATGCGATGGACATACACATTCTAAGACATATATATTTCATATACACAGCCTTAGAATATTTAGAGACCACTCAAATTACTTTCAGTTTTTCTGTATACTGTTTTTTGTCATGACAGAAACACAAAAAACGGCCCAGATGCGGTAAAGACAAAAATTCATTTGACACAGTCAATACAAGCACGGTGGCGACCCGACCGCGAGCGTACCAGCTCGCGGTGGTGAGAGGTGAACAACGTCAATCTCTGTCCAGTGGCGACCCGGCTGCGAGCGTACCAGCTCGCGGTGGTGAGAGGTGAACCTGAAGTGACGGCACACCACAGCGAGGACGAAGGCTAGGAACCCAGCGAGGAGATGGAGTCTTACGTGCCGAGATTCCTCACTCCGTCCTGGTGCTGTGCGGGGATTCCGGGAGAAGACTCCGGCGAGGATGAAGCTCTCCGATCCTCCGGAGAAGAGCTGGCCACAGACGGAGGATGACAGGTGGAACGACCAAGGGAACTGCCAGAGATGAGAGAGGAAACAGGGGAACAGGCGACTAGAAGAAAGTAACGAGACAGGACTTGACAGGAACTAAGGCAAGGCAAAAAACGAGACAAAAGGCTTCATCAGACGTGCCGCAGCAACGTCTGGGTCAGTCTGCACTGGCTAAACACGAGCAACGGTCAGACAACGAACAAGAGACACTAGGGAAAGATAAAGGGAAGAATAATGAGAGGAAATAGTGTCAGGTGCGTGGCAATTACGGGAACAAGGGCGCTAATCATGGTAAGTAAATGCAGGAGTGCGTGTGTGTAGTGGAAAATCACCAGTGCAAGAAAGTCTACCGACACAGGGAGGAGGAAACAGTGACGCGGACACCGAGCACGCGGTCCGCTCATAGATAGCGGTACCACGTGCTCGACACAGACCAAAACAAACTCCGTGCCAAGAAAACACACCGAGCTAAACCAGACCATGACAGTACCCCCTCCCCCAACAGCGCCTCACGGCGCTACGGGGAAGGCTCACCTCGTTTCTGGTGGAAATCCACGATCAGAGACCGGTCCAGCACATCACGCGAGGGAACCCACGACCTCTCTTCTGCACCATAACCTTCCCAGTCCACTAAGTATTGAATGCCCCTGCCGCGGCGACGGATGTCCAGGAGCTTCCTAACGGTGAATGCTGGGACGCCATCCACCAGCCGCGGGGGAGGGGGGGTGGGTCGAGAACTGGCTGGGTTAAGGGGGGAGGTGACTAAGGGCTTAACCCTGGAGACATGAAACACCGGGTGAACTCGACCAAGAGTAGTGGGAAGCTTGAGCCGCACGGCCACCGGATTAACCACCTTGGCGATCCGGAACGGTCCAATGAACCTGGGTGCCAGCTTACGAGAAGGCACCCGGAGAGGCAGGTCCTTGGTGGAGAGCCATACCCGTTGACCGCACACATAGGCAGGAGGAGTGATCCTGTGGTGGTCCGCCGCTGCCTTGGTCCTCAGTGTGGTTCGGGCCAAAACCTCTCTGGCCCTTGTCCAGGTCCGATGGCAACGCTGGACGAAGGCCAGAGCTGAGGGGACCGCAGCATCGAGTTCCTGAGAGGGAAATAGAGGAGGTTGGTACCCAAGAGAACATTCAAATGGCGACATACCTGTGGCTGAGACGGGAAGGGAGTTGTGAGCATATTCCACCCAAGAGAGTTGTTGGCTCCAGGAGCAAGGGTTGTGAGACGTCAGACAGCGGAGTCTCTTACCGAGTTCCTGGTTGGCTCGCTCACATTGCCCATTGGTCTGAGGGTGGAAACCTGACGACAGACTCGTGGAGGCCCCGATCTGACGACAGAACTCCTTCCAAAACCGGGAGGTGAACTGTGGACCCCTATCGGACACGACGTCCACCGGAAGACCATGTAAACGGAAGACGTGGTCCACCATCAGTTGAGCCAATTCCCGGGCAGAAGGGAGCTTAGGGAGAGGTATGAAATGGACCGCCTTGGAAAATCGATCCACTACCGAGAGGATAACGGTGTGACCCCTAGACAAGGTAAGGCCAGTAACGAAGTCCAGGGCGATGTGAGACCAAGTGCGGGAAGGGACGGGGAGAGGGCGAAGCAGACCTGCGGGTGGGTGGTGGGCGGTCTTGCTTTGAGCACAGACCGTGCAAGCCAACACGAACTGTCTGACGTCCTCGGAAGCCGACGGCCACCAAAACCGCTGGCGCACGGCGGTCAAGGTTCCCTTGACCCCTGGATGGCCGACCAACCTGGACGGATGGCCCCACTGGAGGACCTCCGAACGTAAGGAAGTGGGGACAAACAACCGACCCGCCGGACACCCTTCCGGCACTTGCACCTTGCGACCGGCTTCCTCCACTCGCCGTTCGATTCCCCAAGTCAGAACCCCAACAACTCTCTCCTCAGGAAGGATGGAGTCGGAGGAGCCCTCGTTGTTGGGATCTTCGAACAGACGAGAGAGGGCGTCAGGTTTGACGTTCTTAGATCCAGGCCGGTACGACAAGGTGAAGTTGAAGCGGCCAAAGAACAGTGCCCAGCGAGCCTGTCGCGAGTTCAACCTTTTGGCCGAACGGACATATTCGAGGTTCTTGTGGTCCGTCCAGACCAAAAAAGGTTGAGTCGCCCCCTCCAACCAATGGCGCCATTCTCCCAAGGCTAGGCGCACCGCCAGCAGCTCTCTGTTACCGATATCGTAATTCCGTTCAGCAGGGCTGAGGCGATGGGAGAAGAAGGCGCAGGGATGCACCTTCCCATCATGACTGGCGCGCTGGGACAAAACTGCGCCAACCCCGACATCGGATGCATCGACCTCGACAATAAATTGGCGGTCCGGATCTGGAAAACAAAGCACAGGCACAGAGACAAATCGGGACTTGAGTTTATCAAAGGCTACCTGAGCAAGGGAATTCCAGAAGAAGGGAACCTTGGTGGAGGTCAATACGGTCAGCAGTGCGGCAACTAGGCCGAAACCCCGGATGAAACGCCTGTAGAAGTTAGCGAACCCCAGGAACTGCTGGAGGGCCTTGCGAGAGTCGGGGACAGGCCATGTGGCGACAGCCTTGATCTTAGCATCGTCAGGTTCAATACCTCGTGGCGAAATCACGTGACCAAGGAACGAAATAGTATCGCAGTGGAACTCGCACTTCTCCGCTTTGACGAACAATTGATTCTCCAGAAGACGCTGGAGGACCCCTCTGACGTGCTGGGTGTGTTCCTGAAGAGAGTGGGAAAAAATAAGGATATCATCAAGGTACACGAAGACAAAACGATTAATCATGTCCCCCAGCACATCGTTGACGAGGCCCTGGAAGACGGCAGGAGCATTGGTCAGGCCAAACGGAAGAACCAAATACTCATAGTGTCCCGAAGGGGTGTTGAATGCCGTCTTCCACTCGTCTCCCTCGCGGATCCGGACTAGGTGATAGGCATTGCGGAGGTCTAGCTTAGTAAAGACCCGGGCTCCCTGTAAGAGTTCGAAAGCAGACGACATTAAAGGTAGAGGGTATTTATTCTTTACCGTGATGTCGTTCAACCCACGATAGTCAATACAAGGGCGTAAGGAGCCGTCCTTCTTCTGTACGAAAAAGAAACCCGCACCCACTGGCGAGGAGGAGGGACGAATTAGCCCAGCGTTTAATGCTTCACGAATGTACTTGTCCATGGCCTCTCTCTCAGGACTCGAAAGGGAAAACAACCGACCCTTGGGCGGAGAAGTGCTTGGGAGGAGGTCGATGGCGCAGTCGTAGGGACGATGAGGAGGCAGGGACATCGCGCGAGACTTGCTGAACACGGTCTGTAGATCGTGGTATTCCTCCGGAACCCCGGTCAGATCAGCGGCTTCCACCTGGAACACAGGAGACACAGAAACAGGCGAGGGAGCAGGACCAAGACAAGACACATAACAAGCAGGAGACCAAGACAAAATAGCTGTGTTTACCCAATCAATGTCAGGATTATGTTGTGACAACCACGGATGCCCTAAAACCAGAGGCGTGGTGGGGGAATCGAGGATGTACAACCTAATCTTCTCACAATTATTACCCGACAAGAAAAAGCTTACGTGAGGAGTGGTGTGAGTGACGGTGGAGAGGGCAGTTCCCGTTAGCGTCACAGCGAAGACAGGCGGATGCAGAGGGACTGTGGGAATACCCCACTTCTGGGCGGTGGCTCTGTCCAGGACATTCCCTTCAGCTCCTGAGTCTATGAGCCCCCGTCCGGTATGGGTCTGGAAGCCGTAGGTGAGGCGAAACGGGAACGTGGTGCGTGGCAGTGGAGAGGTTTCAGAGATTGCGCCCACCCGGACTCTCCGTTCTATGGATGGGCGTCGGCTTTTGCCAGACAGTGTGCCATGAGGTGACCTGTTTTACCACAGTAAAAACAGAGCCCGTCCACAAGACGTTGCTGCTTCTGAGCTGGGGTAAGGTGTGAGCGACCAATCTGCATGGGTTCGGGTTCAGCCTGGAGGACGGCGTTGTTACTCCGACTGGGCTCACGGCTCGGCTCGCGACGACGCCAGTCTGGGGGACAAGTGTGGCGTCAGCGCCGGGCATTGACGCGACTCTCTACTCTGAGGCAGAGGTTGATGAGATCCTCTAGGTCCAGTGGCGAGTCTAGCGCAGCGATCTCGTCCGCGATGCAGTGGTTAAGTCCGTCGAGGAACCGTGCGTGCAGCGCCCCCATATTCCAGTCACACGCGGCCGCCGACGTCTTAAACCTGATGGCGTAATCGGTGATACTGCCTCGTCCCTGTGTCACCCGGGAGAGTTGGGCGGCCGCCTCGTCGCCTCGAACCGATCGGTCGAACAGGCTGGCCATCTCGGCACGGAAATCCCGGAACGAACGGCAGCAGGGATCCTGGGCTTCCCAAACCGCGATTCCCCACTGGCGAGCTCTCCCCGTAAGCAGAGTCAAGACGAACGCCATGCGGGTCTCCTCCGTGGCATACCGTCGTGGCTGGAGAGCGAAGACTAGAGCACACTGGGACAGAAAAGCTCAACAGGAGTTGGGGTCCCCGTCATAGAGAGGCGGGCTGTTAGCGTGTGGTTCGGGATCTCCCGAGGTGCCGCGAGGCGCTGTATGTTGCGGTTCCTCGGCGCGAGCCAATCCTCGGAGGAGCTCCGCCATTTGATGTTGAAGCGCCGCCACCTGCCCCTGCAAAGCATCGACCTGCTGAGCAGCGACGGACAGACGGGATGCCTGTTGTCCCAGCAGAACGCCCTGTTGCTGGAGAGCCGCCCGTAGAGGATCCGATCCCGCTGGGCCGTGATGCTGGTCTGACCGTTCTGTCATGACAGAAACACAAACAACGGCCCAGATGCGGTAAAGACAAAAATTTATTTGACACAGTCAATACAAGCACGGTGGCGACCCGACCGCGAGAGTACCAGCTCGCGGTGGTGAGAGGTGAACAACGTCAATCTCTGTCCAGTGGCGACCCGGCCGCGAGCGTACCAGCTCGCGGTGGTGAGAGGTGAACCTTAAGTGACGGCACACCACAGCGAGGACGAAGGCTAGGAACCCAGCGAGGAGATGGAGTCTTACGTGCCGAGATTCCTCACTCCGTCCTGGTGCTGTGCGGGGATTCCGGGAGAAGACTCCGGCGAGGATGAAGCTCTCCGATCCTCCGGAGAAGAGCTGGCCACAGACGGAGGATGACAGGTGGAACGACCAAGGGAACTGCCAGAGATGAGAGAGGAAACAGGGGAACAGGCGACTAGAAGAAAGTAACGAGACAGGACTTGACAGGAACTAAGGCAAGGCAAAAAACGAGACAAAAGGCTTCATCAGACGTGCCGCAGCAACGTCTGGGTAAGTCTGCACTGGCTAAACACGAGCAACGGTCAGACAACGAACAAGAGACACTAGGGAAAGATAAAGGGAAGAATAATGAGAGGAAATAGTGTCAGGTGCGGGGCAATTTCGGGAACAAGGGCGCTAATCATGGTAAGTAAATGCAGGAGTGCGTGTGTGTAGTGGAAAATCACCAGTGCAAGAAAGTCTACCGACACAGGGAGGAGGAAACAGTGACGCGGACACCGAGCACGCGGTCCGCTCATAGATAGCGGTACCACGTGCTCGACACAGACCAAAACAAACTCTGTGCCAAGAAAACACACCGAGCTAAACCAGACCGTGACAGTTTTTTATGTGAACTACTGACAGAATTTCACCCAAATTCTAAATAAAAATATTGTTTTATATTTGCATTTATTTGCACATAATTAAAATGGAAAACTGGTTTTCAGAATACTTAAATATTTTTAGATGTATTAAGATTTTTGTAAAAATAAATATATGTGACCCAGTCTGAGAAAACCAGGCGAAAGTCTCTGAATCTAATTATGAGAGAACGAGCATCAAATTTGATTTCAAGCATTCATTTCACTATGTTTTCAATCTTTGACATGGCCTAACTCAATCAATATTTAAAGATATCAAGGTTATATTTTTATTGAATGTTCTTTACATTAGCCTACCTAAGATGATTTTATGTAGAAAACAGCAAATCACAAAAATCTTTTTAATCACAACTTTCATTCATTATACACTCATGTCACTCCTGAGGTTTGTTTCTGTTGAAATTCAAGATACACTGGACTGGATTACTTGCAATACATGTAAAAATGGTAATTAAAGGCAAAACTGGAGTGATCTCTTCATTTTTTCCATGGCTATAAGTTACAGTACACATGTATAAGTGCTCTTTATAAACTAACATAGTGTCATACGGGTGCTGCGAGTCATCTTGACGTGTTTAGTTTAATATTCACCAATAAAAACAAATATAAATGCCTAATTAATAACATACAATATTATATTTACAAATGATTTAACCAAATTGCATGTTCGTCTTGTTTGAACTTGGATTAAAGCCGTTAGGAAACGCATTTTCCACGAATAGGTTTATATTTGTTAACAAATAAAATATTTAAAATCAATATTTCGCGTCCAATAATTTGCTCATGTGGTAAGTAACGTTAGCCGTTTAATAGAGACGGGTATCTGCAGGTCGGAGAATTGGGCATGCCGAAAGGTCTTTTCAATTGGTCGCGAAAGCTTTCACATCATCTTAAACGCTATTGGCCCACATCAGCTTAACATCCAAAGTTTTTAAATCGAAGATTTTAAATATGAAACCAAGAATCTGCGGTTGATTTATAAAGATACTGCAAAGGGTATTTATACTCTTTGGATCCTAGGGCCTATTTTAAATTTGGCCTCGATGTTCTGAGGAGTGAGTTCCTCGTGATCACCGGGCTGTCAGCGCCGCCGAGAACAGCTTGATGTCAGCAAATACAGTACATCTAAAACTGCCCGCTGGCTCACTTTAGTGCTAACATGGGATAATATTGGTTTTGGTTACATTTCATAATGGGCAATCGTTAGTCTGATGAATCTATTTGTTCCCAGACTGAGGTCAGGGTTTCACAACAATACATATACATACTAGCTGTATGTATTTATTAGTTAAACGTATAGTCTTGGAGCACTGCCTGTGTATTGTTTTTCCCTATTGTACAAACGTATTATACTTAACAATAAAATATTGTGTTTTGTATCATATTTCATTTGATTAAAATGAAAATAATCACATCAGATTACAGCCGTGCTCAAATTTGTTGGTACCCTTACAGCTCATTGAAATAATGCTTCATTCATCCTGAAGAGTAATGAAATTAAAAGATATTGTATCATGTATACATGCATGCCTTTGGTATGTCATAGAATAAAGCAATGAAGCTGTGGAAAGAGATGAATTATTGCTTATTCTACAAATATATTCTAAAATGGCCTGGACACATTTGTTGGTACCCCTTAGAAAAGATAATACATAATTGGATTATAGTGATATTTCAAACTAATTAGTTTCTTTAATTAGTGTCACACATGTATTGAATCTTGTGATCAGTCATTCAGCCTATTTAAATGGAGAAAAGCCAAATATAAGCACTTGCAACTAACTGTTTACGTTATGCTTTTGTCTTTTATGCCCGTGTTTGTGTGTATTTTATTGAACATTATCTGTAGACATCACAAGTACTGAAACCTAGCATTTAATTAAAAATAATCAGACACACACAAAATAAATACCCCATATGTTTAATGCGCAGGAAGCAGTTTTTTTCCCCAGAAGCCCTTGAACATATAGGACGAAAGACAGTAATTTATGATTAACAATTAATTATTGTGTTTATAGATCATATCCCACACCATATGCACTCCTGTAACTTTAACCAGGAAATAAATAAAATACTGAAGCGTCTGAAGAACGACAGACAAAAGTCTTTTTTGACTCACTTTTAGGTTACTCGGAACTAAGTGCAATGTAAAACACATCCATGCCCGTCTGAACTAAAACTGCTCATCCTTTTTTTCCGGGGATCCAAACTACCGTAACCTCTCTAACGTTACTTCTAGCAGCGCATGCAAAAAAACACTCAGTGCACCAAATCAACATTAGGTATCCATTTCTGTGCGCTACAATACAAAAAATGTGCGGTGATGACCTCAACACCGCGGTCGGCATCTCATTGCTGCTGTAATGCGGTGATGCGGTTATCGCAGGGTTTTTTCTGGCTCAAAATCTGATCTTGTACATACACACGTAGGCCTACCGTACCTTTAAGTGGCTTAACCAAAGTGACTTTGAGTTTGACATATTAAAAGTTCTAATAAAATTTGATAAAAATGACAATTATTAAGTTATATAAAACATTACTTTTATTCAACCAAACAGAAATGTTTTTTAATCAAATAAAGCTTTTTTATCATTTCAACTAACTTTTCAGCCCACAATAACCAACTGAATTAACCAGTCTTTCTAAATGAGCAAAGCTCATTCACATCTTGCATTCTCTGTGGTTCACATTAAATGATTCAAGGATCTCTTATATTCGCTAGTGACTGAAAAGTTCAATAGTTTAAATGGATCTGTTCAAATGAGTCATTCGTGTGCGAGTCGTTCTGAACGAAATGTGCGTTCATATTGGCAAACTAGCTGTGTACAGTATACGCAACGATCCAACTGCACAGCTAAAGACATTACAATGATGTACGTCATGTTATTTTAATAAATTTCAAGAAATTAAACGTACTTGGATGAAAAACAAACAGCCGTGAAACACAGGCGGCTCTTGTTCTGCAACTCTTTTTAGCGCCTCAGTGTGCTGATAACAAAACAGCGCCTCCACTGTGGGGTAATGTCACAATTGCAGTTACAAATGACAGTCTGTTAAATGCACGCAGCATTTCTTGTGAAGACTCGTAACATAATTTTGGCGAGAGCCTGAGGCGGCACGACATTTGACGGAGGTGGCCGCCTCCAATTTCTCTATGCAGGAAAAACCTGTACCGTCACAGCCTTAGTTCAAATGAATGCTTATAAAAGTAAAACGTATTGGTATTGGTATCGGTATCAATATCGGCATCGGCAATACTGACCCTGCATTTACTTGGCATCGAGAGGACCCTGAGGACAAATGCACAAGAACTCAGGGCTGTGTTCAGCCCAGACAAATCATCTTTTAAACAGAAACGGTGGTGCGGCTGAACACCCTGTTGTGATGACGCAAGAGTTGAACTATGGCAGCTGAGAAGGCCATTCTTTGTGTTCTTTTTGAAGACTTTTCGGAGCCTGATGAAATCGGTATAAATACGTGTTTAATAATGCAAAATACATGTCTTCTAATATCTTCAATTGTTGCGTGTACCGAGCTGCAGCGGACACATTTGTAAACGACTTTACTTGGACACATTGTGCAGCCTGTCTCTTTAACACCACATGGGTTATATACATGTTGCTGCTGATTGGGCTGACATTCTTGACACACCTACCAAACAAGAGAAAACATATCTCAAACCCTGTTGCACACCGTTGCACACCGTTTCCAGGAAACATGTCGTTCAACCCAGAAACCATAACAAAACGTTGCGTACCGGTTTGTGCTTGAACATGCCCTGTTGATTGTCTCACGTGGAACAAAACAATTCCCAATTAGAAAGGCAGCTGACAGAAGTATAACAACAGTAGTTATCACTTCAACATACCCTTTTCTTTATTCTGTCAATTTTCTGTCAAAAGCATTACAAACACTATCATCGCAATTACAAATAATTTCAATAAAAAACAGGCTGTGTGCATGTGAAAGTAGTGGTTGGACCGAGTGTGCTGATGCTTTAAGGTGGAACAGAAAAAATAGGTCCAGTGGAGCTAGTGGACTCTTTCAGGTGGTAATGTCAGCAGCTATTTTTTACAAAACGGTTTTAATATTCTTTTTAATTACCATGAAGACATAAATACAACAATATTTGAGTTGCAATAAAATTATATCTAGTGCTGTGCCACCTTAAATGCTTTAGACGATGCTGCTTGAAATAATATTTTTAAAATTACATAAAAGGTTATACGTACACATTTGTTTATATTGAACACATATATAATAAACAAAGCCTACAGTAAAATAATAAAACATACTGAAATCTCGAGAGAATTTGCAAGATTTCCTGTGTTCACAGTCAGGGGCATGTTCAAGCTGAAACCGGTGCGCAACGTTTAGCTACGGTTTCCGGGTTGAAAGACAATCATTCTAAGAATCATTAAAAATAGTGTTTCTTTAATATGTTTTTTTATTTCGAGTTTTTAATATCCTTTAGGACAGCAGATGTTTTGGCTACACCTATGCCCATCCAATAAATGAAGGTGGTAGGAGTGCATGTGTTTCAACATTGATAAGTGTTATGATTTGCCATCACACGCCTCAAAAGGTTGTTCTCAAAATGGTCCCATAGGCTACAATTGACCTTTGACTTTTTACTGCACTCATCTTATATGTTGGATAATTTGGCATTTGACATACATTATATACGTATACATACATACATACATATATATATATATATATATATATACAGGTGCTGGTCATATAATTAGAATATCATCAAAAAGTTGATTTATTTCACTAATTCCATTCAAAAAGTGAAACTTGTATATTATATTCATTCATTACACACAGACTGATATATTTCAAATGTTTATTTCTTTTAATTTGATGATTATAACTGACAACTAATGAAAATCCCAAATTCAGTATCTCAGAAAATTAGAATATTACTTAAGACCAATACAAAGAAAGGATTTTTAGAAATCTTGGCCAACTGAAAAGTATGAACATGAAAAGTATGAGCATGTACAGCACTCAATACTTAGTTGGGGCTCCTTTTGCCTGAATTACTGCAGCAATGCGGCGTGGCATGGAGTGGATCAGTCTGTGGCACTGCTCAGGTGTTATGAGAGCCCAGGTTGCTCTGATAGTGGCCTTCAGCTCTTCTGCATTGTTGGGTCTGGCATATCGCATCTTCCTCTTCACAATACCCCATAGATTTTCTATGGGGTTAAGGTTGTCGTGGCAAGAAGTTGATCAGCCAATGTTGAAAGAATTCACGAAGACCAGAGAGCCAGGTTTCAAGAGGTTTTAATCTTTATTTGCTCGAGCAAGCAAAGTGAGACATACAGAGTTCATCTGTAGATGCCTAACAATTACACTTCTGACTCCATCTTTTATACACTGTTCTCAAGTCGTTATCACAGTTTAAACCAATCATATTTACCTGACATCATCTTCTCCCAATCAGGTTCTACATGACATCACTTATTTTTGTTTGTCCATCCTCTTTTGATTTTCCACAGTTATTTATCAAACTTCTTACGTTAACTTTTAACTGTGGCGAAACCTTTTAAAGGATTAAAAAATATATGTACATTCATCCATCTTTAAAATGTAGATGTATGTCATTTTGTCAGTTGCTAGCTACTGTATGAAAGACACATACATCCATCTCTAAAATGCGAATGTATGTCATATTGACATTTACTACCCCTAGCTTACATGTACTTCAAAAACTACCATGCATTTTAGACCAGATCTCGTGTGAAGAATGCATATTGTGTGTGTGCTCATAGCGTTTGCGTGCGATGCAGATGCCTCATGGTACTGCTTGATGTTCAACCTATGCCTGTAACCTTTGACCCATGAGATCATGGTCTTTTTGCTATGAGACTCATAATCTTTTCTGTGTTAGAGAAGTGTGTGAGACCTATATCTAGTTTAAATGCATTGTTTCATATAAAAACTCAATAAATAATAGAAAAACTTAATACTGTAATAGAAAAACCACCATAAGGTCAGGCGAGTTTGCTGGCCAATTAAGAACAGAGATACCATGGTCCTTAAACCAGGTACTGGTAGCTTTGGCACTGTGTGCAGGTGCCAAGTCCTGTTGGAAAATGAAATCTGCATCTCCACAAAGTTGGTCAGCAGCAGGAAGCATGAAGTGCTCTAAAACTTCCTGGTATACGGCTGCGTTGACCTTTGACCTCAGAAAACACAGTGGACCAACACCAGCAGATGATATGGCACCCCAAACCATCACTGACTGTGGAAACTTTACACTGGACCTCAAGCAACGTGGATTCTGTGCCTCTCCTCTCTTCCTCCAGACTCTGGGACCCTGATTTCCAAAGGAAATGCAAAATTTACTTTCATCAGAGAACATAACTTTGGGCCACTCAGCAGCAGTCCAGTCCTTTTAGTCTTTAGCCCAGGCGAGACGCTTCTGACGCTGTCTGTTGTTCAAGAGTGGCTTGACACAAGGAATGCGACAGCTGAAACCCATGTCTTGCATACGTCTGTGCGTAGTGGTTCTTGAAGCACTGACTCCAGCTGCAGTCCACTCTTTGTGAATCTCCCCCACATTTTTGAATGGGTTTTGTTTCACAATCCTCTCCAGGGTGCGGTTATCCCTATTGCTTGTACACTTTTTTTCTACCACATCTTTTCCTTCCCGTCGCCTCCCTATTAATGTGCTTGGACACAGAGCTCTGTGAACAGCCAGCCTCTTTTGCAATGACCTTTTGTGTCTTGCCCTCCTTGTGCAAGGTGTCAATGGTCGTCTTTTGGACAACTGTCAAGTCAGCAGTCTTCCCCATGATTGTGTAGCCTACAGAACTACACTGAGAGACCATTTAAAGGCCTTTGCAGGTGTTTTGAGTTAATTAGCTGATTAGAGTGTGGCACCAGGTGTCTTCAATATTCAACCTTTTCACAATATTCTAATTTTCTGAGATACTGAATTTGGGGTTTTCATTAGTTGTCAGTTATAATCATCAAAATTAAAAGAAATAAACATTTGAAATATATCAGTCTGTGTGTAATGAATGAATATAATATACAAGTTTCACTTTTTGAATGGAATTAGTGAAATAAATCAACTTTTTGATGATATTCTAATTATATGACCAGCACCTGTATTTCACATGTTTTTTCCACATATAAATCTCAAAACCTACTTCAGTTAATGGACTTATTAATGGCACACTTAAGAAAAAAGCTATCAGCTGACATTCTGGCCCAATGAGCATTTAAGCTGTGTCGTCAGCAAGTTGTTTCCCATCGTGCTTTTCATCAGCGCAGTGGTGGAGAGCAACTGCGCCCGACTGAGGAATCCGATACAGCCGCCTGGCCGTCGCGAGAGTTTTTGGCACACGTCAGCATGAATCATAGCAAGGCGGACGTAACTCGGATACATTTCTTACCGGCATGCATCTCGCGCTGATCACCGGTGATCGGTTCTGCGCAGAATTTGGCCATCTCAAACGAGCCTCTTTTCAGGCGAGGCAAGGTGCATCTCAAACAAGCCTATTCGGTTGTTGCTAGAAGGGAAAATCTCGCCATATAATTAAAATAAATTACATTAGCTAACGCCTTCACCTACCCAAACCCTAAACCTAACAATAATAAAAATATTAATCAACTGTTTTCAGCGTGACAAAAAAGATTGTTTTACAGCCTGTATCCCTTCTAGTCAAAACCATTTCTAACCGGCATGTATCTTGCGCTGATCACCGCAGTAGGGGTAAAATCTGCCTCGGGACCTGTCACTGTTTTATTCACGTTACACTGCCTGTCGCTGTTTTATTCACATGTTACTAGGGCTGTGACGGTGGCCGTGACAACCGCACCACCGCGGTGGTAACGTACCATGACGGTGGAGAAACTGCCACCGGCGGTAGTGCACGTCACTCTGACAAATATAGGTGTAATAAATATGAGAGTTGCGATAACGATTGCTAGTTGTAGCCTTTCAGTTGTGGGTGGTTTTATTTAAAAGATTTTACATTAACAGAAATTATTGGCATACGTTTCCGTTGGTGCGTTCGCGCGCGGACCTGCACGGCAGGTTTTGCAATGGATCTTGTTGTGAAATGAACAGATACGTAAAATCAAAACTGGCTATGACCCGCTTGCTAAGTGTCGGAGCGCGCGCAGGTTTTGCCACGGTTGCGGAGAGACATCTATTCATTTGCGCTCCTGTGCACATCTTCTGAACGCGCATTTAGTGCAGCTGTACACATTTTAATCTGGACAATGTCAACAAGTAAGTTTCACATCAACGAGTCGGAAAAAGTAAAGTTTTTATGGCAATCTGAATAGGAAAGCCAATGTAGGTTTAAACAGTTTGTTTCAAATGGAATTGTTAAGGACTGTAAGGGTTAATACGCCACTGACTGAAGTTACTGCAACAAGAGCTTTTTTATTTAGTATTTAGCTTTCTTATATCATTTAAGTTTTCATTTTTACTGATGTTTATTTAAATGTTTTATATGCTGTAGTGTGCCGTTTCACTGATGGATTTGCGCGTTAAACATTGACGATGTTTCATCCTCATTTATTTCAGATATCATATTTCAATTTCAAGTATTTAACAATTTCAAGTATTTAAATAAGGTCTATATTTCTCTTCCACTCGTCATGTGGTTGCTACACGCAAATATAATAATATAAATATTATTTATATAAATAATATATATTTCTCAACCACCG
The DNA here is from genome assembly GCF_024868665.1 of Triplophysa rosa. Lineage (NCBI taxonomy): Eukaryota > Metazoa > Chordata > Actinopteri > Cypriniformes > Nemacheilidae > Triplophysa > Triplophysa rosa. Next base: position 5,247,763 of record NC_079912.1, read on the forward strand.
CACCACCGCGGTCGATTTGTCATTACCACCGCTGTGGTAAAAAACTGCCACCGTCACAGCCTACATGTTACGCTACCTGTCACTGTTGTGCCTCGCCTCGCGACCAGTCGCTGTTTTATTCACCTGCCTCCGACCAGTCACTGTTTTATTCACCTGTCACGCAACCCGTCGCAGTTTTATTCACATGTTACACTGCCTGTCACTGTTTTATTCACCTGCCTCGCGACCAGTCACTGTTTTATTCACCTGTCACGCAACCCGTCGCAGTTTTATTCACCTGTACACTGCCGTCACTGTTTTATTCACCTGCCTCGCGACCAGTCACTGTTTTATTCACCTGTCAAGCAACCCGTCGCAGTTTTATTCGCATGTTACACTGCCTATTATTTGCCTTTTGATACCCTTTCTACAATGACATGTTTGTGCATTTGCTTTATTAATAATGTTTACATGTTGGCAGACTTCAAATATATAGTACATGTTAGCAGACTAATATATGTACAATTATTAAAATGATTGCTTTTTAACAGACAGAGGCAATAATAGAAAGAGTGTATGAAGTCACACAACTGGCTAGAGATTCCATGGAGAATACGTCCTACATCTGGACGTTATGACCCCTGAGGTAAACATAATGATACTGTTAACACTTCTACACAATAATAGGACAATGGCATTTAATGCACTTTGCACAATTTAAAACTGTCCAATATTTTTCAAAAAGGTACCTTATTATTCTCCACAAGACTGAGGGCTTTCACAGGTACCAGGGAGAAATGGCATTACAGTCAAACATTTCTTTGGAGTAAGTCTTCCTTTTCTGTTGTTATTCCTTTCTGGCTAACATATTTATGAAATGCTTATTTAAGTGTACTATTTGCCTTTTACAGGGTGCAATGTACTAATCCACCATGGTTCTAATTGAACGTCAGCAAGAATCTTTTCCCAACCCTTTTTGAGGAGATGGGATTTCATAAATAGGTTTCATGTTACATATGTAAAATGTTATGTAAGACATGTAAAATATTATAGTATCATTGTATGTTACTGCTGTAACAATATAAATAACTTGACTGTAATTTCAAATAAATACACCCTGTGGGGGAAGTTGTGAGATTCACTGGGGGGACTAAGATAGTCAAACACAATAAATATATATACTTTTTTAAACATTACATGTATATAACATTTGTAATATACTTTTGCTTGCTATTAAAAGTTTTTTTTCCATACTGGCTGTGTACACCACCAAACATGTTGAAATGATATTAAGCACTTTAAACAAATTTTATGTAGTAATTGGTTTTATAATTTTTATCTAATACATTTAGCTTTAAGGAAACCGTATTTATATATCATATTTTAATACAGGAAAGCAGCCCAAAGTGATGAACGCAAGGATGATAACACAGCGAAATAAATAGCATAAACAACATAAAAATAAGACTTTAAACGCTGTGTAAAAAAGCTCTTAAAGAAAATACTATATGGCGCATTCGTTGTCAAAATACAAAAGTGCGCATGCGTGTTATAACATCATCGCGCTACAGGCAGGGACCTTAAGCAGTGACAGGCAGCGAAGCAGGAGTGACTGGTCTCCTGGCAGGCATGTAAAACAGCGACTGGTCGCGAGGCAGGCACGTAAAACAGTGACAGGACGAGATGCAGGAGTGACGGGTCGCGAGGCAGGTGCCACCTGACACGCAAAGATTTTACCCCCTCTCGATCACCGGTGATCGATTCTGCTCAGAATTTGGCCATCTCGAACGAGCCTAATCTGATCGTGTGTGGTGTGCTTTCTTCATCACATCACGGCGCACCACACATTGTAGGAGCGAGACAAATCTAGGATTTTTTGTCCTCATGTTTGTGGTCTCTCACAGTTTGAAACTCGTATAGATTTAAAATCTTTTGGCGAGGCCCCGGCATAAAATACTTTTCCATTACAAAAAAAACAGTACATATTTTTAGTGCATAGTATAAGTAGGCGAATTGGGACGCAGTGTATCAGTCATAGCTCCGCTATTTTTAGCATCGATTTCGCTCATTAGCCACATGCATCCAAACAATTACGCAGGTCTCATTTCACATAAATGAATCGCCGCACACAGAAACATTGACTTAATTAGTAGTTACGAATGCATGGACCAATACAAAAATATGATTGTGTTTGTTTGTTAAAAGTTAACCTCACCTGTCAGAGTCCCACTCCTAGCGCCGCTGCCTTCACTGTGTGGTGGGTGTGTTGAAGGACGCTCTGTGCCAGTGGCTCCAGGTGAGAGTGAGAGAGTATGACGACACCGGCTGGGTCTTCTTGCAGGCATACGCGCTTCATCCGATGTGTCGTGTTGCCCATTTTGGCAGCAATTATCTTGCCGCAAATTGTGTATGTGCGCTGTGTCGAATGTGGTATCGAATGACAATACGTTTTTTGATACTCGATGGTATCGAGGCAATTCGGTCGGTGCCTAAAAAGTATAGAACTCGATACCCAGCCCTACACGTCTCATAGACCTCCACCGGTTATTTTTTATAGAAATTGTTATATGTTTCAATCAGTAGCCTATAAAAGTTTTACGTCACCAATTTTGTTGTTAACTTACCAAACATGCAAAAGTCCAAAGTAAACATGCCAGCAGAAGCACCTGTGCACGTTGTCCAAACCTAATACAGGCAAGTCCAGAACAGCTGCAAACCATTTTGACCATTAACATTCTTTCCATAAAACTACTGTTTCCTAATGAATTTGATTTCTCCGTGGATGGTATGACCATGGCTACGTTCATTTCTCCTGGACCAACTAGCCTACGTATGTGTAATGTGACGTGTAGCTTTAAGCCTTCCTAGTCAGCTTCACCTCACAGATCTGATGGAAAGCAGGGCGGAGTTCCGAGTTTGCGCTGAGCAGTAGTGATGGGAAGTTCGAGTCATTTTTGCGATTCGGATGTTTGAATCTCGTTCAGCAAAATGAACGAATCTTTTTTCGAGTCATTTCGTTCATCTGAGCAGAGTTACATTAATGTTGCATGTTAATAGCCAAATTACCCCATAATGTTTATTTATGCTAGTTTTGATCAGATATATAATAAGAAATAACTGATATCGTAGTTAGGGACAAGTTATGAGAAACAGTTATTTAATTATTTCCTGACAGCCATATAAGCACTGAAATCTGTACAAGAAACAAAAAGGATTATAGCTCAACTCTAGAGACTTATTTTGCCCATATAGGCNTGCATTTACAGAAAACATAAATGATTAGTTTACCTACCGAGTGTACGGGTCCGAGTCGTTCGTTCTTTTGTCACGTGAAAACCCCATAGGCCAGTCTATGCAGACTGTGCCGGAAACAGAAATGATTAGTTCATCTACCGAGTCTTCGGGTTTGAGTCGTTCGTTCTTTTGTCACGTGATATGACAGATGCTTGTTTAATGTATTACATACAAAATAAGTTATTTCCTGACTTCCCTTACAAATATTCATGCAGTTTTTAACTCTTGCTTTTGATGCACTTCTGTAAAGTTATGTATTTATAATTCATTAACAATTTTGGGTCACTCAGGTATGCAATAAGGTTTACAGGTTGTTGTTTATTTACTAAAAAGTCTCATGCAGTTTGCAAAGTATATAATAATAGGCTATTGAAATCATTTAAATGTGCAATTATTTAATAAGAGATCACTTGTGTAATATATGCATTAGACATAAACACGGACTTTACTAGTGTTGCTTATGTTTATATTTTGCCAGCACAGTTCTTATGCAAAATAGTTAGTTATTAAGATAAATTAAAAACACATGCAGAAATCCACAAGCAGCATTTATGAATACACTGACAGAAAAAAGAACAGAACGGTACGTTTTAGAGAAGATGTTTAATGCACATATCTTTTGGTAATTTTATAATATTTCTTCCTATAATACAACATATAACACGTACATCATGCATTTGACTGATGATCCGGGAAGTGGTCACGTAACGTTAAAGACTCGGACTCGATGACTCGAGAGACGAACTAATCATTTCTCTTTCCGGTATAAAAGAACGAAAGGACTCGGACCCGATGACTCGAGAGACGAACTTCATTACTGTTTCTGGTACAATGTTGCACATGCGCGGTCAACACAAAATGAACGAATCACTCGCTGAGACACTCGTTACTCCCGAGTCATTTTAAAGATTCGTTCAAAAAGAACGAATCGTTCATGAACGACCCATCACTACTGAGCAGTAGGCCAAGGGGAGATGACTGGGAAAGATGAACGTACATCTCCGAGACTCCTGTGTTAAATAACTATTTTAGTAATAAAGAGACCCCGTGTTTTTTATTTGGGGTCAAGGCATGAATATCACAAATATTTTATTACAAATGTATTTGGCAGACGCGTTTATCCAAAATGACGTCATAGCTACATTATATCCACAGTATGTGATCCCTGGATTTGAACCAATGTTCGTTTGCATGACCAATTGGCACTGCTCTGCCTGAATGTCACACTTTACCCTGCCGTCTTGGCGAAATTTGAAAATGGATTAAATCGACAGGTGTGCCCGCACTGCAGCTTTCTGTGATTATGGTATGTTGTCAAGCGGCGCGCGCCGACTGGTCAGTTTTGAATTAAAAAAGTAACTGTTAGATCGGTGTCAGTGTAAGGGCGGTTGCATGAACTTTCAGTCTCACTAACCACAAGATTTACTCTCCCACCTTGCAATTAATTCAGCTAATGCTCAAAAAACCACACCTTTATATCTAAAAGATATTTTAAAACAGTAGCCTATTACAAACAAATAAAAAACAATAAATACAATATGATAAAAACTTGCTCGTTGACAAAATGTAAAATGTTCTCTCATTTGTATAAATCTCTTCGGATAATACTGACTCTGGTAAATGAATAAATGTAATGTAGGGATAGATCCAACTCTGGGATGTGGCTTGTAAATCCTTTAGACCTAACATTTGAGTCGTTTCACTAGATCTCTCTCCGTCAGGAACTTATTAAACCTGGAAATATCAACTCCGTTGTGAGTCAATACTTTAACCCAACCACCACGGAGATACAGAGCTGAAGGGAAGAACAGCAGGCAGGAGAGGAAGTGATGTTAAATAAACTGAAAAATGATTTATTGAATAATCTCAGTTGTGCTTGTTGGCCGGATCCGGATCTTCACACTCTGGAAAGATATTTCAGTGCTTAATAAATATCACCAAAATAAACCGCTATATAAACTTAATAAAATCTTTTAGAACCGTTAAAGTGATTTTCCAGTGGGAGTAAGTAAGTCACATTTACGCATAGCAGAGCTATCCAAAGTGGTGTTCAATGTGAAATAAAATGCCAATTAACAAACGGACAAAACAGACAGCAATAAAATAAAAAAATTAAAATGTCAATGAGAAAAGATACGTTTTCATCCTCTATTTAAAAACAATAATGGAAGATGTAAGATGGGTGTCCAGAAGGAATTGGTTCCACAAACCACGGGCAATGAGAGAGAAAGCTCTGTCTCCCTTGATTTTAACCGATACCGAGGGACAAATAACAAAACCTTGTCAGTGGATCTTAAAAGTCTGGAAGATGACAAAGGGATAAGAAGATCTTTCAAATAAGATGGTGTTGTTCATTAAATACTTTAAAACCAAACAACAGAATCTTGAACTGAACTTTAGTTGAATATCATGAAAATCCACTGTTTATATGCATTTGTTAAAATTAAAATAAAATGACCTAAAAATTAAATTATGATCAAATTATGTTTCTGTCTAACTGTGATTAGTTCTGCTTTGTGAAGCAATATAGAATGTATATCATGAACAGGATATAAATGTAAAACAAACCAAAATAAGCACTTAAACATTTTCTCAATTGCTTTTGTTTATGGCATTTGTCATGATTATAGTAAGCTGTATCTGAGCCATAAATGTGCTCATATGGAATGCATTAATGCATTATTGTGTCAGGTCAGGTGACAGAAGCAGTCCTGTCATGCTGTGGAGAGTCAGGGTCACAGGTGATTAGGCTTTTAAAACATGATTATGTTATTTGTTGTGCATTATATTAAAGTTACAACAGGGTTGCACTGTTATAGAGGTCTATTAAGCACTCAGTCATACATGCAGTAGTTTTAAAAATGTAAGCATAAATATGTAGTATATGAAAAATAGTTTATCCAGACTGTACATGTAGTTAAACATACAGTAGTTAATACAGAGTGGCTAATTGTATATCTGGTTTATTTCTAAGGAAACTGATCTTGTTGTAGACAGCAATAGACAGTGTAGCAATGAGAGTGACAACAATGTGTAGAAAACCATTTCAAATCAAACTTATTTTAAGTATTATTAAACAAACCCGATTCCAAAAAAGTTGGGACACTGTACAAATTGTGAATAAAAACAGAATGCAATGATGTGGAAGTTTCAAATTTCAATATTTTATTCAGAATACAACATAGATGACATATCAAATGTTTAAACTGAGAGAATGTATCATTTTAAGGGAAAAATAAGTTGATTTTAAATTTCATGGCATCAACACATCTCAAAAAAGTTGGGACAAGGCCATGTTTACCACTGTGTGGCATCCCCTCTTCTTTTTATAACAGTCTGCAAACGTCTGGGGACTGAGGAGACAAGTTGCTCAAGTTTAGGAATAGGAATGTTGTCCCATTCTTGTCTAATACAGGCTTCTAGTTGCTCGACTGTCTTAGGTCTTCTTTGTCGCATCTTCCTCTTTATGATGCGCCAAATGTTTTCTATGGGTGAAAGATCTGGACTGCAGGCTGGCCATTTCAGTACCCGGATCCTTCTTCTACGCAGCCATGATGTTGTAATTGATGCAGTATGTGGTCTGGCATTGTCATGTTGGAAAATGCAAGGTCTTCCCTGAAAGAGACGACGTCTGGATGGGAGCATATGTTGTTCCGGAAGGGCCATTGAAAAAGCCGACCGGGAAAAATTACCGCTGATTCTCATTTACTTTTTATTTACTCTACTTATTTTAAGTGTTTGTCAACTGAATAAATATGTGTCACATTATATTACATTACAGTGTAATATGCGATATCCGGTTTCTGTTGTGACATGAAAAGAAAATCTCAGCGCAGAGCCCATTCACGAAGTTGTTTAACATCATTATTGTACCCCAATTGTGTTTTTGTGATTATGGGGTGAATAAGTGTGAGCATCTGGCTTTAAATTGTATCTCCTAGGCCATATTGTACATAGGCTACTAGTAAATGGCCTGAAATTTGCCATGGTATTGCAAGCATTTTTGTGCATTGTCCTGCATTTTTATTTATTAAAATATTGATCAAACATGAAGCCCTATACATTTTATTACATCTTTGGTATAGCCTATATATTATTAGAGCCTTTTATCCATCTTGTCTAAGTGCAGTCAAAATGTGTATTGTACACATGCCGCAACACCGCCTGTGAACATATAATAATCACAAAGTTTGGTCATTATGAATACAAACCTTTTAATCAGAGGACAAAAAAGGAAGAGCTAATCAGTCCAATTTCTAGGCAATGTGTGTCAGAGTACCTTCCATCCAATCTAACAACAAACATACATCTTTTGTTAACCAATAACTTTTTTATTCTTTACTTTATTCTTTTCTTTATTAATGTATGTTCAGTCATTTAATTTGTATTGAGCTGTATATATTGTATTAATTTAACTAATTCAAACAAACAAACAAACAATAAAAACGTATAGGCTAGAGAAAACCATTAAATTCACATAAAGGAATGTCTAAATTTAGGTGCAATTTTCCGATTGTCCTGCAGGTGACCTCATAACTCTGGCACGACGCACTTGGATTTACGATGATCCCGGAGCACGTGTAGATCAACGACGGTTTTCAAGTGCTAGCCTACTTAATGCTTTCGGGAAATACAGCCCACGTCATAGTTTGTGTGGATTCCAATTTTAGTTTTGTCAATATTTAATATTACAATTTCAACTGAGGTTGCTCAAAAATTTGTGGGTGCTTAGCACCTTTTGAACCCCAGAGATGGACAGGCCATCTAGACTTTAGTCACCTTGAGTAATTTTTGTGATATTTTTGGTCAACATTTTCTCACCTGATTATTTGTTTTTGTTATCCCTCGATGTGGAGCATGTTTAAGTGTGACAGCTATCATGTCCTCCACACTCTGGGACTTGTGTTGTGGGTACACCTTACTGCTGGCACCTTCAAACAATATAGCTCATGTAACTTGTGAATGCCAATCTCTATATTTTGTCAAAAACAATTAATCTATAATGTTGTAATGCACTTTTTGCAACCCTGGATACGGAAAGGTTTTTGTGAGTAACGTTGTGAACTTACGTATAATTACATCATTAATCAGCAGAGGCTGAAATGGTCGTTTCTCTTTTCTCCCTTTGTAGCTGTAATTGGCCCATAAGGCATTATGTCCAATTTTGCGGAGCATTCTCCTTATGCCATCCCCCAAACTGGCTCCACTCTGAAGACAAAGGTATCGAATCTACAAACAATGACAATTATTAAAGCATAGTGTAATTAGTTAATGGATTAAAATTGCAAAGTATGATACATGTGTTTGCACATACAGTCTTTTTGCGGAAGTCAGCATCTTTTAGCTGATCGCACAAGTCCTCTAACTCTGCCACAGTCCTACAAGGCTCCTCAAGCACCTCAGTTAGGTCGGAGGCAGACGCGCTGGGCCGGCTCACTGATTGCTGGATTGTTCCCAGTGCTGTTTTAATATCAGCATGGATTTGTTCCAGTTTCAGACATATTCTCCTCTCCAAACCTTCAAATAACTTGGACATTTCTGTGAAAATGTCAAAAATCAATTATATGAAAAACACATATTAAATTATGGGGCTAAGCCTAAAATAATATGGGGAAAAGAATGGGACCCATAACATCGGGACCATATTCAACTAATCTGTGACTGTTACAATCAGAATGTTTGTTCAGTTAATACTCTGAGCAAATGGAACATTTACATTTTCTAAAATGCACATTCTTTCCAGATCTGTATAGACCATTTTCGCAAGATGTAAAAAACACTGGTCCAGAAGCACTTGACCTGTTTCAGACCTGTTTTTCACCCAGTTTCAGTTTTTTGTCTTTCTTTCTTTTTTAATTTCACATAGCCATTTCACATAGCCTGTTATTACATGTTAAAATGTTAATGTAACATTTTTATTCACTTAAATGTTTTGTTGTATTATGTTGTTTTGACAATGATGGTGTTAAAAATGAAACAGGATCATTCTGGACGAGTGTTGTTTATGTCTTGTAAAATGGTCTATATCTGTAGAAAGTTTGATATTTATTAAATATTGTTACTGTGTCTTTTGTACCTTGAACCTGCTGAGTTGTGGAACTGGAGCGATGTTGCTGTGGCTGGAATGTTGAGGTAGAAGGAACTGTAAACACCACAAAGAATGCATATTCATTCAAATTGTGTTTGTACAGACTGTTCAGTTTGACCTGTTAGCAGCTAGAAATGTTGTTTTTGAACATTTTCATATTCTTCAATTAAATTCAAGTTAATTTGTATAGCACTTTTCACAATACTGTGTATATTGTTTCGAAGCCGTTTCATTTTAATACTGTCTTGTTCACTACCTTGAACCTGATGATTTGTCGAACTTGGCTGAGTAGGATGAACTGCAAACACAGCACAAAAAAGAATAATATTCATTACAAATTGTCCTCTCTTTCATACATAAAAAATACAGAGACCCTAAATGTACAATATCAAAATCCTCTTAAATTGGTAAATGGGGATTTTTGGAACAGGTCAAATGCAGATAGCACCTTCTATTTCTAAAAAAAACACTTTCTGCTTAGATTTAAAATAATTAATCAAAACATAATCATTTTCAAGCAACACAAACAGAATAGTTATAATTTGTTTTAAATTATGCAATAAGTGTTTTTTTATGTTGACAGTATAAAAAAATGTGAATGCTTTCTATGACATGTATTTCATATCGTAGAAGGAATCTTTTTTCTTTAAAGGCAGTGCTAAATATTTTGTCTAGTGCAGATGTTAATTTTAGGTTGGAACCTAGAATTTATTTCACAGAAGGTGAGACAGGTAAAATGTCTCTCTCACTTGAAGCAAGTATGACTAAAATAACATGATAACATTTGTTTTGTATTTAAGACCCCATCAAATCAACAATGGAGTATTAAGTAACCTTTAAGACCAAATACTGTAAAATTTGAAACATTTTAGGAACTTCTTATAATTCTTATAATATCTACCTTATAATTTCAAGGTGACGATATATTTTTTTTCCAAAACTGCTTCAAAATGCATTTTCAATTATAAAATCAGAAAGTATTCTGTTATTACTGTTAATAGTAACATTTAAACCAAAAATGTACTTACAAGAAGGTGCAGTGGGCAGCATCAAACAAGGTTGTTTTTGGTTTTTTCTTTTTGGAACCAGCTCCTCCCTGGTGAAAAAAATATATACTTTATTGTATTTCAAATATATTTTATTTTTAAACAATAAACTGTAAATATACTAACAAAATATAGCACAGTTTTAAATATATTAAAAGTATTTTAGTAACATACTTTTACTTAATTTTTACCATTAAACTTCAAATCTACTTTTAAAAAGTTTAATTTAGTATATTTTTTAAAAGTACATTTTATAAAATATACTAAAAGTGAAAGTTTTGTACAATTTTATAAATGTATTAATTTTAGATTTATTTTAAAATATATTTTAGGTATATTTTAACTGTATGCTCGAAATTATCATTGTCACAATACACTGACAGCATATTTTAAAAATACTTTTTTTGAATATATTTTGAAGATGGAGTATATTTAAAATACATTTTGAAGTTATTTATGTTAGGAACTCACTTCATATCTTCACTACAAAAAGTGTTAAAATGTTTGAAAGCCTGCCTTACAATATACTATATTTTCAATTAAATATATGTATTGCAGAAATGTGCTTGTAATGGCGCGTTTTAAGTTCAGTTATGTTTATTTTGTTAATACTGTCAAAGAATGATGTTACAATCATAAATCCTTCAATAGAAAGTTGCCAATGCTAATACTGTATGGCGCACAGTGTCATACACAGAAATAAATTAATAAAACTTTTGTCAGTAAACACATTATAACATTACTTATGCAAAGTATGTAACATTCAACAAAATAAAAATAAAAAAACATTTAAATGGTATGCCATATGCACAGTGAATTATGGAAACATGTTTGGGATTTTTAACAGTTACCTGTTTTTCACTGGTAAATGTTTTTACAGGAATCCGTTTTTAGTCTCTTTCAATATTGTTCGGAATAGGACTGACATACATTTTGTCCTTAGACCTAACCATTACACATTTACGCTGTAATGACTGAGGATGTACAGCAAATACATTATTAGTGTGACACACTTCAGTTAGAAATGTACAGGGTATATTTAACTGAACATCCCTATAAACCTGTCTTCCACTCTTGGCAAGCTCCTTAACTAAAACACAGAATCTATTTGTAGTAGATGCAGAAGAGGGCTCATTCACAGATGTGTAAGCCACCAGTGTCATGATTTCACAGAATGTTCCATCACTTAACTGTACAACAGAATTATTTCTCTTTTTAAGAGTCGTGTTATTATATGAATGATAAATAACACTGCTACAAACGAAACGGTCATAAAATAAACCTAAATGTACCATGTCTCCTGTGAAATGTTGAATAGCCATCCTCTGCAGCATAGATGTTCTGGCTTTCTTTGGGCAACCAAAAGCTTTGACCTTATTTGGAAACTCCTTTGACATTTTTGTTAAGCCAGGTCTACCTTGGAGTTTGTCAAATAATTTTCTTATGTTGTCATTAGCATTTAACATTATAGTCCCTGCTTTTGTTGAAAGACCCCTCCACCTAAGGAATCTCTTTACTATTTGATCAGAAACATGTGTTGTTCCATTAAAAAAATTAAGCAAAGTCCCATTGAATGATTCAAAAGGAAATGTGGATGTTGCCCACAATGGTCCCCAGTTATGCACACTTGCTGCCAAGTGCATTAACAAATGTACATTGAAAGAGGCATTTCTAGCACCATAAAGCTTCTCAAAATTACGCACAAACTTTCGAAGAGCTTGTTCTGCTTTATCCACATGGGTCACTTTGATTGCATCCTGCAGAAGAGTGTGAATTGCAAAAACAAATAAAAAAAGATGACTCCAGTACTTCTTTTTTAAAATGCCACTCAAAACAGGCAAAGCATAAAACAACAAAAATGACCTCCATTCAGATGCCTTCCAGAATTTTCGGTCCTTAACTGATCTTGGTGCCCTTGTGACCTCCACAGGTGGGCTAATGGCCAACAGGGCCTTGTCTATGTCACTGACCTTGGAGCCCAAGTACCATTCCTCTTTATGGTGCTTACTATCTAACCACAGAGATGTAATCTGTTTAGTAACACCAAGGCAAACACAGTGCTGGTAGTCTGGAACAAATCCAGTGATCATGTTAAAAGTCTCAAGTTCCATGAGAGGGGATGGGCCTTTCACACCCATTATTGGTTTCTCAGGGGTTGCCAGCATTGCATGGCGGAAATGATCTGTGTCTGTCCTTAAAGGTGGTTCTGGGGTTTCCCATACGTATGGACCACCACCATAGTGGAGGCAGAAGTCACAACCGTATTTTCCGTTAAACTGTTTTGTATTTTTCAGGAGGGGACGGGCAACTGAATCTGCGGTGCAGAGGAGTGAATGAATTTTGCTTGTGTGCTCTGTGTTTTCAGAGTCCCTCCATTTAATACCAACCTGTTCTAGTTCTTTGATCTGGGCAACAAAAGCAGTTAAAAATGTAATCATATTTGGCTTGCTGTTACCAAGCCATAAGCATGGAATGCATATATTTGCTTGACGATCTTTTGGAGACAGTTCTATAATTTGACACTGGATTGGCCATATCTGAACATTATTACTTTTGAAAACTGGAATTCCATCACAATTCCACAAGATTGAAAGGTCATCAGCCCCTAGTTGTCTACTTTGCTTGATTTTTCGATATTCTGCCCCACACTGAATATCAGAAAGAATGCCAGGATTTGATTCCTTTCTATTTAAATGTATATCATTTTTTTCCAAAATGTCCACTATTTGGGCTGATAGGCTAAGAACAAGAAAGTAAGACCCAACTCTTAGGTTGTTCTCAATGTCAAATTCAGCATTACAAGAAGAACAGTTTTTCGGTGCTATCCCAGTGGGTCCCATGTAGTTTTCACAGTTGATGCAACAGAAATGGGGCACATACTGGCCAAACTGTCCATAGGCTTTATGAAAAAGGTATGAGGTTGCTGGCACTAAACCAGGGAAATGTTCATTAAACAATGTAAGAAGATCCTGAAGTGCTACACCTGTCAAATTGTGCCTCAGTACATATGACATGAGTAGGAGTAGACTCTGTCCCTTTGTGAGAGGAGCACCAGGGTATACAGGATCGTCATCTTGCTGTTTCTATAAAAGAGAAAATGTATCATATTTACACCTACAGCAATATTAAACAGAAATGCAGTAGCACTGACAGTGTTATTGTTGTTATAAAGACAGTTTACACTGCCACAGGGTTAAATACTGAATTTAAGCTTCCATTCATTAGTAAATGCCGTAGACAACAAGGTAACAACAACTAAAAATCAGGGATTTATTTAAAAAAATCGTTCAACATTTACAATTGTTTAACCAATACAACTGAACATTGTTTGTTCAGGGCATTAGCTAATGTTAACAGATACGTTTCCTTTTATAGATGTTTTAGTACATGCTGAATTTAACATGACATTAACATGACATTTTTCCCCGGGCGCTGCAGTGATAGCTGCCCACTGCTCCGGGGGTACGTGTGTTCACTACTCTCTGGATGGGTTAAATGCAGAGGTCACATTCCGTTGCCTTGTACCTTCGTACATGTGCAATGACAATAAATTGAATCTAAATCTAAAAAAAAAAAAAAATTAAAAGTTGTGATTCCTGTTAGCTTTGTTAATTAATGGAAACAGATGGGTTATTAAAAAGTGTTACTGTCACCATGAACAAGCAGCATGCACAGATCTGTAATTACACAGTACCTTCAATAGGTTTGAGTCTTCATCTCCATCTTGGCTTTTCTCCTCTCCGACTCTCTGTTGTTCACCATCATGTTCCTCTCTGTCCTCTTGTTCATCTTCCTCTCTGTACTCCTGTTCATTTCCATCATCTTCCTGTCTGTCCTCTTGTTCATCTTCATCATCTTCCTCTCTGTCCTCTTGTTCATCTCCATCATCTTCCTCTCTGTACTCCTGTTCATTTACATCATCTTCCTCTCTGTCCTCCTGTTCATTTCCATCATCTTCCTGTCTGTCCTCTTGTTCATCTTCCTCTCTGTCCTCCTGTTCATCTCCATCATCTTCCTCTCTGTACTCTTGTTCATCTTCCTCTCTGTACTCTTGTTCATCTTCCTCTCTGTCCTCTTGTTCATCTTCATCATCTTCCTCTCTGTACTCCTCTTCATTTCCATCATCTTCCTTTCTGTCCTCTTGTTCATCTCCATAATCTTCCTCTCTGTCCTCTTGTTTATCTCCATCATCTTCCTCTCTGTACTCCTGTTCATTTACATCATCTTCCTCTCTGTCCTCTTGTTCATCTCCATCAGCATCCCCTCTGTCCTCCTGTGCACTTCCATCATAATCTTTGCTTTTATGTTCTGTCTGCTTAAACCTTCTCACCTTTCCAGATATCACATCGTGTTTCCTTTTTTCTGTCTCTCCCTGCTTATTTTTGTTACAGTCTTGCTGCCTTCTTTCCATTTCTTTGCAAGTATTTGCATCAGGAGGTGTTATATGAATCTGAGACAAATGTATGGCAAAAAAAAGTGCAGTTTCATAAGTGCAGTAATAAAACAGCAGTAGCATCTAACAACAGAAAAGCAGTATTTCAATCGGACAAATATAAACTAAAAATAATTTAATAAACAGCCTACAAACACAGTCTGTGGCTCTGAGTTGCGCTAGGCTCGACCTATACAGTCTAAACGTTTTGATTAAATATAAAGGTTATAAAACATGCTTTCTGTTGCGCATAAACATTTTTCTCTAAAAAACATACCTTTTCACAAACTTTTCTTCTGTATAAAGATGATATAGGTACTGGAGATGTACAAAGAAATCTCTTGTATGATAATTTTTGTGGTTTCTGCAAACACAGTACAAACAACATTAACTTTAGTTTAAACAGATATATTTATCCATAGTACCTGTAATGTTTTATGTTTAACCTTGTTAACTTTCAGTGATCTTGAGCACACATTTTAGAAACACTTTGCAGCTTTTGCCTGGGCAAAATGTTATTTTTGACCCGAAAGTTACATTATATGACATAGTCTTGAGTCGAATTAATACTTATAATACTAAAAATAATACAAGTAAATTAAATGTTACTTTATTAAAAATATATATAAAATTCAATTAACCAAGATGTTTACCATCAGATTGGCCCAATCCTACAGCTACGGCAATAACCCACCTACTGTATATATTGTGTTTTTTATATAAAATAAAACATCTTGTTCATATCCTGCAAATTGATATTTATATTAAATATTTACCATAAAAGAAAAGGCACACATCACATACAAAATAAAATAATATATGTATACTATATACTTATTTAATTGTAAAAAGTACTTACATTTTTTATTGCTTTTATTTAATTATTTTACAAGATGTAATTCTATAAAATACTATAGTACTGTAATAAGATTTTAACAAAGTATATTTACTAATATACAGTACACTTGAACTTACTTCAATTTATTTAAATAATGGTTTTTTTATGATTAATTATGATTTTTGTTTACCTGTTTTTGACGAAGTTTTCTGTATTTTGTTGTTCTTGGGGTCTCTGGTTGAGTCTCATCGGAATTCAAATGTCTCTTCAGGTTTCTTTTTGATGACATGATGATTTCAATGTAGTCTGTTTACAACTCTGACTTAGACTGAATTTGAATTTGGCGCTAAATTCTGTGCATAAGATTTGGAGCTCACTGCAGCCAATCAGAGCTGTGACGTCTGACGGTGCACGACTGCACGTTTGATGTTTGCGGCCACAGGCAGTTACTCGCCGCCAGCGTTCTGCAGGTGAATAAAATTGACGTCGCGATGTTGTTCCAGTTCGCTATATATTACTTGTTTAACAAAACACTACAAGTGGAAAGTACATCGCTTATTGTTGGGAATTTGGACCAGTTTAATCAAGTGACTTCGCAGCCTGACCTTGATAGCGATGATGACTGGCTCGAAATAAAATGGCCCACACGAAAAGAACCTGAGTAGACAGTAGCAGCTAAAGTTCTGCTATTTGGAGGTGAGTTTACATTTTCCAGTTATTTTTCGTTTGCACTACTAAGTTACTGTTTTGCTTAATTGTGTCGTTTGATTGCACTGTAATAAGCAATCACAGACCCGATAAGAAAATCAAGTACATATCAATGTTTTGGGGAAATATGTTTATTTTGCCTTATTAGCGTTACTTGTATGTAACGTTGCGTTGATATAGTCGTTAAAATAACAATTTAGGAACATATTAGTCAAAAAACATTCCTTGGGATTAGATTCAGTGCGCATGTGCAGTGTTAAACAAGTTTGAAAAATCGAGCAAACGTATGTCTTCTTAAGCTTTTCAATGCCTTGATATTATTTCGTCAAGTAGTTATCAAAAAGCTACATTCCATTTTGATGAACATGCGATGCACTGAAAGTGCAGAGTGTCGTCCTTGTGTATTAACACTATCTGTTGTTATTATGTCAAGCTTTTGCATGTTTACAGTTTGTCTGATGATTATAAAAAGGATATACAGGAGTGTACTTTGACAACAGTGCGTTTGAGATAGATATTTGGGGTTTGTGAATTGAATTGCATTGTTATAAACCCAAACTGTTACCTTAAACATTCCTCTCAAATATTCAGTCATTAGTAATATACAATGTCATTCAAAAAGGATCACAACTATGTTAATGGAGTGCTTTTTATTGTAACTTGTACTGTAGTGTAGGTACCTACTGATACTGTATAGGTAGCTTGGGTTGATGTGTAGCTTAAATGTATCTTAAGCACATTGTCATACTGCAGTTTCATGGTAGCTTCACCAACGCTGTGAAATACTATTCCGGTTTGCATGCTGGTGTAGGCTAAACTTCTCTGTTTCTCACATTACATCAGATTCATTTAAAGACCTTGTCACCAAAAAGAATTTATTCATTTTGGGGAAAGATATATGGAACAAGGAAGAAAGCATGGGTGAAAAAAAAAGAACAAAGAAAATGTTGGAGACCAATGTGGTGGAGGCAAAAAAAGCCAGGCTGGTGAGTAAAAGTTGAATTTGCATATTTTTTTACAAATGCAGTTTTAACTGCATTTGTGTTTAAAAACATAGCTTACTACTAGCTTGCTTATATGTGACCCTGGACAACAAAACCAGTCTTATGGGTCAATTTTTTTAAATTGAGATTTTTACATAATCTGAAAGCTGAATAAATAAGATTTATATCGATGTATGAGTTGTTAAAATAGGACAATATCTGGCTGAGATACAACCGTTTAAAACTCAGGAATATGAGAGTGCAAAAAATCTAAATATTGAGAAAATTGCCTTTGAAGTTGTTAATCAGGGGCACTGTGGCAGACCATCCACTCACAAAAATAAAGCTTTTATATATTTAAGGTAGGAAATTTACAAAATATCTTCATGGAACATGATCTTTACTTAATATCCTAATGATTTTTGGCATAAAAGAAAAATCGTTAATTTTGACCCATACAATGTTGTTTTGTCTTTTACTAAAAATGTTCCCGTGCTACTTAAGACTGGTTTTGTGATCCAGGGTCACATATGCTCTCTCAAAAAGTGAGGTATATAACATGCCCAGCTACTTTCTTGTAGGCTTTTGCACAAGACTTTACACTCTCTGTGATTAGCTATCAAAACTATATTGAGTGCTAAGTTCTCATGCAGTAATGTATTAGTCACTACAGAGTTATTATAGGATCCCCACCAAATAGACAGTGTGAGGATGTCAGTAATTGTTCATGTTGTTTAATTTTACATTGTCTTCAGGCAAAGCCAACCAAGCTCAAAGACACAGCCAGAAACCAGATGCTAGAAAATTTAAAGAATTCCCTTTCCCAAAAAAGGGTCCAAGACACACAAGATCACCACACGAGTTCTGAGGATGAATTTCCACAACATCTTCACTGTGTAAGTTTCCTTTTGTTTTTAGTGTGCTTTATATGCAGGACTTAAGTTAAAAAGAATGGGACACAATACATACCCTTTATGAACTAAAAATAGCATCATCTTTATACGTGTTGGTTATTGACTTATTGAGAACAGGGGTGCGCTTACCAAAAGCATTGTTAGCCAGCTTTTGTCACATGTTCCATCATTGCCAGCATAGTTCAACAATTCTTGTGTTTCCCTGAAACATTTTTTCCTAAATTAAATTAAACTGTGTAAATAAAACGTAACAACAGAGAACACATATATGACAGTTGTCTT
>NC_079912.1:5266820-5397033 GCF_024868665.1 Triplophysa rosa
AAAAATAATCACTCTGCAGGAGAACTTGCTCGAGCAGTTCTGATAGCTCAGCCTCCCTTCTGCCACATAAGCGAACTGCGACTGTTAGTGCGTGAAGTGTCAAGAGTTCCCACACTCCATATTTTCGTCGAATGAGTGCATCATCCGGGTAAATATAGTGCACTTTCGAGAATTTTCAGTATTAATGTCTGACTACGTGGGACTAGGGTGTACGCTTCCCCTGCCATCTTACTGCTCATTTCACCCATTTGGCTCCTTAACAACTTGCTCATGTAACTCCGGTGCTAATTGTTGCAGGGTGTACGCTTCCCCTGCCAGCTTACCAGTAGTTTAACCCTTTCAGATCGTTAACACTTGCTCATGTAACTCCGGTGCTATTCGTGCAGGGCGAATGCTTCCCCTGTCAGCTACTGCTAGTTTAACCATTAACAACTTGCTCATGTAACACTGGTGCAATTTGTTGAAGGGTGTACACTTCCCTTGCCAGCTTTACTGCTAGATTAACCCATTCAGTTTGCTAACAACTTGCTCCTATAACTCCGGTGCTATTTGTTGCAGGGTGTATGCTTCCCCTGGCAGCTTACTGCTCATTTAACCCTTTCGGTTTGCTAACAACTGCTCCTATAACTCCGGTGCTTTTGTTCCAGGGTTTGCGCTTCCCCGCCAGCCTAACTGCTAGTTTAAGCCATTCGTCTCGTCAAAAATTTCTCATGCAACTCAGTGCTATTTTGCAGGGTGTATGCTTCCTCTGACAGCTACAGCTAATTTAACCCATTTGGCACTTAACAACTTGTTCACCCAACTTGTGCAAATTGTGGCAGGGTGCATGCTTCCCCTGCCAGCCTTACTGCTCGTTTAACCCAGTGTCTGCATAATGAGGCACATTCTTTATGCTATTTGACATGCTTATTTGTTTGGGGGAATGATTTTGTTTTCGTGGCAATCATTTTGTTTTGGGGGACATGTATTGCTGCGCTCCTGCTGTCCATTCAAGGCTGCATGGACAGGCAAAGAGTTTGCCCAGAACAGTTTCATTCCGCCAAACTAAATATATGCTATCGTTAAATAATTGACAACAGTGGTCCCGACAGAAATAACTCTGTATAAAAAGACCAACAATCACATTAAGTAACATCTTATACAGTGGGGCAAAAAAGTATTTAGTCAGCCACCAATTGTGCAAGTTCTCCCACTTAAAAAGATGAGAGAGGCCTGTAATTTTCATCATAGGTACACTTCAACTATGAGAGACAGAATGAGGGGGGAAAAAATCCAGAAAATCACATTGTCTGATTTTTAAAGAATTTATTGATTCCTGTGCTTTAATGCAAATTCTATAGCTAAACTATGCTTACTATAGTAAAAAATATCGATAATTTTCACAAGGGCTTTTATTGAGATATCAGCAGATCATGCTACGCATGTACTTTTCTGAAAATATGCACACAGGAATTGATAAGAGGAATTGAGATTAAAGTTTGAAGTATCCGATTCCTATTCCTTTCGATTCCAATCCGATTCCTAGCCTTTCGATTCCGATTCCAAATTGGAATTGATTTTTGATTCCCAACCCTAGTTATAACTGTTATTATAAGTATCTGAACAAACACTTTGTTGTTCAAATATGTTATTAAACATGTTTCTATATGGTTTTAAACGCAATTTGATATGTTGCTGTCAATATGTTGGTTTTATCTATATAAATGAAAAGTTTGTGTCATTATGTTATATTAAAAGTCTCTATAATAGTTATGGGCAAAGGACAAGTACATTTACATTGTCATTTAGCAGACGCTTTTATTCAAAGCGACTTACAGAGAGTTCAGGGAGCAATAAGAGATATGTCATACAGGAGCAATAATACAATAGGTGCTAATACTAAGTTACTAGTTTCAGCAAAAGCTAGACCAATACCTGTTGAGAGAAAGAGAGAGGCTTAGTGTTTTTTTCTCATTTGCACTTGCGGTCGCTTGAACACGCCTTCTCGATTAGCAAAACAAAGCCTGAATGACTAGAATGGGCCACGGATCAAACAGCGATCAACTAGCTCCGTGCTTTTAAGTGCAAAACTATAATGTCTAGCCGTAACGAACGGCTAACGGCAACTTAATGTGACTTCAGTAACAGTACCCAACGGCAGAAAAACGCTAACACCTTAGCACTCAGTGAACGAGTAGATTAAATAAACGTGTCGTGAATGTCAGACATAAACGTAAACATGACAGATACATTTTTAAATGTACGTTTTGATAAAATTACAAATTAATTTATTCATTAGTTACTTATTCACATTATTGCTTATTTATTTTCTTTTAAGCCAGCTATTCAAGAATAAAAACTTTTAATGCAGTGCATTTTCTTACTTAAGGTAATAATAAGCCATGTTTTGTTGTAGATTTACATGTCGTTGTCTCTGGGCTCTGTAAAGCGGAACAACACAGCTTCTGTATTATAGAGAAATATTAAATAACATATATGCATATTAAGAAGTGTATACAGAAGAATAGTGTATACAAATAAATAAATATACATACATAAGCAGTTGAATTTACGTCATGACAAATGAATGCATTACAAACATAAGTATCTATTGGGTAATTCCAACGTTATGGATGTGACTTAAAAATGCTCAGAGAATGAATTTGTTACAAATGTATTGAACCATCTGTTAATATTTTACTAAACCCTTGTTGATAGAGTCTAAACATAAAAAAGTCAGTCTATGAACAAATTTTCTTTTTTAAAAAAAGGGAAATAAACATGCTTTATGGATGTGACAAAAAAGATGCGTTTTTTGGGAGATGACAAACTTCGTAGGATTTCTGTAAAATAAAATGCATAATCCTGAAGCAATAATACCCAATTAATGGAGAAGGGATGCCTCTTTATAGAACATGAAATAGTTTTTTCATTTTCATGTGTCCATTTATGAGGAATATGTAGCGTTATGGATGTGACAATCCTGAAAATGGCACTTACTATGAAAAATCATGCACTAAAAATAAAACAAATGCTTTACAAATTTGAAGAGAGATCTCGCATGGGTATTTGAACCACCAAATGTTAATATCTGTGCTGTTTCCAAAGTAAAAACTGTTGCTAAAAACTTTACTTTTTCATGGTAAGGTTGACATTTTCATGGAATTGCCCTATAGCATAATGCTCGGGTGGCATATCAACATATGAAATACAGAACAATAAAAACCGGCAGCTCCAGTCCCAAATAACTACAATGGGACAACAAGTGTGATCGACTTCACGCGGCGCTGCGCAGACTGATCAGCGAGTGACAACAAAGCACCGCTTGCTCTTTCCGGTGTGATGACTTCAAGTCTGTCCCAAAATGCACTCCCATGTACCCTTGTGGACTCGTGCCTAGTGCCCTATAGATCTGCACTTCCTGACGTCACCAAGTGTGGACTGACGTCACCAAGTGTGGACTCTGAGGAGGTCCACAAGACCAGAATGCGCCATTTGGGACAGGGCCATACTCTCAGCTCACTCATACCTTGTTGTGAAGTCTTGTTTGTTTCTGGCTACAATTCTGAGCGTTTATATCTGGATTACTAGTGTTTGACCTTGTTACCGATTTGGATTTACGATTGTTCTCTGCCTGCCTTTTGTATTGCCTGGATACCATGTATGCCTGTTTACTGCCCGTCCTGACCATCTGCCTGTTCTAGTTTACGTTTCCTGTTTTGCCTTGGATATATCTGTTTTTACTCTGTATCTACTATTAAACTGCACATGGATCCACAACCGTCTAGCTCTGGGTTACAGTGTTATTTACAGGTTTAACCTATTGTTTCTTACAATGTGCAGTTTCCAGATGCTATGTGCAATGTTTAAGTGTGCAATGTGATGGACAGCGAGTAGTAAGAGCTTTAAATTATTCAGGCTGAGTATAGTCTGCGGGAAAAAACTCTTCTTGTGTCTGGCTGTTCGGTCAGTGCTCTGTAGCGCCGGCCAGATGGCAACAGTTTGAAGAGGGAGTGAGCTGGGAGTGGGGTCCAAAATGATTTTCTTAGCCCTTTTTCTCTTTCTAGAGGTGTAAAGATCTTGGAGGTTGGGCAGGGGGGCAACAATAATCCTCTCAGCAGTCCTGACTGTTCGTTGTAGTCTCTTAATATCTGATTTAGTAGCTGAACCAAACCAGACAGTTATGGATGAAGTTGTTTAGTCATTACAGGACGGAAGTGTTTTTTCAGATTTTAACTGAATATGATGAGGGCACACTGTGGTGTTGTTACATTAATGTACCGCTAGGTGGCACTCGAGCTATTTGAGTTGCATAGAGTTGATAGAGAATGAGAAAAAAGTATGCTGAGCTGGTGCATGCATGTTATCCTGAATGTGTTAGCCTTTAATAAAGTTTCTAAGAGGAATCTACAGTTTCCAGCTTTTTCTCTACATTAAGACATAACACACACATCTACATTACATTTAGTCATTCAGCAGATGCTTTTATCCAAAGCGACTTACAGAGAGTTCAGGGAGCAATAAGAGATATGTCATACAGGAGCAATAATACAATAGGTGCTAATACAAAGTTACTAGTTTCAGCAAAAGCACACACATTTTTAAAAGAGAATGACCCACATTGATAAACTATATACAATAAACGCTGCATTATTTCATGAAAAAATAGGCATTGTAATTTTTATTTTCACTTGGACTTTAACCATTTCATTTCGACAAATAAAAATATCCTTAACTTAACCCCTGAAAAAGAATCTCCATGCACATATGGCAATGTTTAATGTGGCGCTGTAAATTGACTTACTGAGCCTAACCTAATGCGGAATGTCGTTAATGTGACGTAATCACCTCAGGGGTCACGATCGAGGGGAAGGAAATTCGAAAGGCTGATGGCTTTTTATTTGTATGGTTTTATTTTTAACTTAACTAATATTTTGTTACACTTATCGATAAAATACGCTATTTCTACTAAAAAAATGATTTCTGCAAATCATCTTGCGACCAGCTCTTGTGGCATTAGCCGGGTTTCAATCCAAAGTTGAGAATTTAGCTTATGCGCAAAATTGGAATATCGCATAAAACATTTTCGAATAAGCACCGTTTCCATCCAAATAGTCAACCGTCACTTCCTAATAAACTGCCACTAAATATCAGTAAGAAAAGTAGCCACTGAATATAATGATTTTCATATAGAATAATACTTGCGCAAGCAGACGATTACGAAACACAATAAATGCGGTGCTTTTGTGGATGCCTGCTGTTTGGGAAACAGTCGTGACAGTTCTAAGAGGCAATTACAGAATACTTTGACGACTTTGCTCAGGCATTTAAGAATGACCGTAACAACATTTCTCATGCTGTGTAACAAGATCAGTTCTCTGCATGGTTAGTCAGGTTACGCCGTCTCATAGTGCAGTTACGTGGCTTTTTGGGGGAATTTATTCGGCAAATGCGTTTCCATCTCCCATTATTCGCATTAACCCTTTTTCGCAAAACTGAAAAACCACCTCAAGCGAGCGTAAAAACTTTTTGCGAATTAAGGGTTTTTAATTCGAAATTTGGCGTTTCCATCACTCGTTTCTGATGCGAAACTTCAAAATGCGAATAAAACCAGAGTGATGGAAACCCGCTTATTGTGACCCCCCGGGGGGTGATCTATTCCACTTCATTCGTCACTACAGCAAGCAGCAGGTGTCCGGCTCTTTTTCAGGTGTCCTACGCTGTTCCTTTTTCAAATCCTCCCTCGACTGCAAGCGGCTCATCTCGCCGATCGGTCTGCAAAGCGCCGCTTGAGGTCGAAGTCGAACACACTTAAAGAGTAAAGTGCCCTTAAATCCCACCCACACAGGAGGTTTGTGCCAGAAAGGCGAACGTGGTCCGTGTATCATCTGATCATTTGATTATTCCATTCAATATAACAAACGGAAAAAGAAAAAAACAGTCGATATTTCGTTTTTCCGTTTTTCTGTATGCACAAAAATTAAAAAACGATGTTTTTCTTCTTATTTCATCTTGAAACGGGAAATCCAATAAATAAATAAAGTACACGGACCGAACGTAAACTTCAAGCATAAACGAATGTTCTGAAAAGCCAAATGAAATCTCGTTGTTTGTTTCTTAAAACGTTGCGTTCATTTTATTAGCACAAAGAGTTCGATAGCAGTCATAGGTTGTTGAATTTAAATGAGACGGTCTCCGGAGGATTTGCAGATAGATTATGCTTTCTATTCTAAATAGACAAATACAGACATTTCTGGTCATTTAAGGTTGGCAGAATGAAACTGTTCCGGGCAAACTCTCCGCCCGTTCATGCAGCCTTGCACGGACATAGCGGGGACGCAGCAATGCAATACATACGAGTGACCACAACAGAAATATTTCAGAAGCAATGGCGTAACTTTGTTTTGAAAAGTGGTGGGGACAAAGACGACACAAACAATACTTTAATAAATTGTTTCTGTAAGAACTCGTTGGGAATATTCATGGACGTCACAAGCGCGAAACATGTAGGTGACTCCTCTAGAAAACAGTATGCAAACAGCGACGGCTTCAGTGGTGTGACCTTAGTGCGAAAGACGCATGACAAATAATATTGACAAAGCTGTGAAGCAGGTTCGAATCCGCTGAACTCGCTGTTCTAAATTTTCACATCACATATCAGATCTGCTTCCATTTGTTTTTAAACTATATCATGTTTTCATCAATATATAATTTAAAGCATGTTGTGGTTTATTATATGTAAGGATGGCTGTTGCCGTACATAATTAAACGTATTAATTAGTGATGAAACAAAAACTACTGAAACGAATGTGTGTTTTCCCCATGTTAAAAATGTGGTGTTTGACAACCCCCTGCTAATAAGGACAAACATTCAAGTATACAGGGGAAACAGATGGAAAATAATATCTTTAAAAAATCTTATTTTCAATTACTACGGGCATTGCCTGATAGGCTACAAATATACAACAAACTTTCTAAATTTTGTTTTGAACTCATGAAACTACAAAGTTGTGACCTTTTCCATTTATTGGAGTTTTCTATCAAGTATCAAAATGTAATTAATCTTGCAATAGGCGATAGCAACCGCATGTCGAGAACAATAAGGACGAATATATAGCACCAAAGTGCAATTAAGCGCAAAATGTTTGGTACATATGACTTGAAGAGCCATTTTCAAATATTTTCATCATTTTATTAAAAACAAATACGTTTACAATCTGATATGTGATAGGGAAAAAGTTCAGCAAACAGCAGTCGCGGACCCAGGACGACACAAAGCAGGTAACGCATGCTTTACGCTCTACACCACCGGAGCATTTAAGCTACTTGCACGGTAAATAGACGCTCCGTATTTTTTATTTCTTACAATAAGTGGTGGGGACAAAATTGACTTTGGCAAAAAGTGGTGGGGACATGACCCACCCATCCACCCGCAAATTACGCCTATGTTCAGAAGCATAACATTTATTTAATTCGAGAAATCAAAACATAAATAACATCCAAAAATGAGAGAAAACCCAAACCACATATTTCCTGAATTCAACTAAGACAAAATGGATGCACCAATATTACAAAATTTAGAGACTGGGACACTAAAACACAGCTACAAATATTTTTTTAGGGAGCACAGGTCGACAATTATCAAGATAGAAGGACAGGATAATTGTATTCTAAAATCATTTAATTAATTTTGAATAATTGGGAAAAACAGCGTTATTTTGCCAAGTTGGCGTCATTATTGAGTTTGCATATTAACCTGCCCTTCCCGGAAAAGTCCCTTCCGAATGCCCACATACAATTGAAAGTTTTTCCCCAAAATATTTTTTAAAGAACTTACCAGATATGTTGAAGTACAAAGAAAACATGCCAGAAGAAACACATAAACACGTCCTAACCTGTAAACTGATACACAGAAATCTACTTATAGATAACAAAAACCTTAAAAACCACTGTGAATCATTTCAACCTGCAATAAAACACACCTATAAAACCCACCAGCTACTTTACCTGATGGATCTGATTTCTTTGTGGATGGTATGACCATGGCTAAACGTGTTGCTTAAAACAATTGTAACATACTTAAATAGTCCTCATGACATCGCCATTTCCCACAACGCTACAGACGACAAGCAGGTGTAGAGAATGAATGGACTTTGTCCTAGTTCCTTAATTTAACGGGTTATCAGGGGCGGAGTTTGCCTTATTTGTAAAAGTGTCTTTAAAGTGTTAAATCTAACGTGCTGAAGCGTTTTACCCCTTCTTTTTGTTATGAAGGGTCCACCCTGATCATATCAAATACGTCCGAGATTTGTTTTAAATCGGAATGATGACATCATGACTTACATCACAGCTAATGAAAGACAAGTTGGCAAGATGTTGAAGGCGCTGACAGATCATGTCTATGGAAGGCCGTTTCGGCAAATATTTCTTTAGACGTAACGTGCACAGACGATATAACAAGGCTTTCCTTGTTTACCCTTCGTGATTATTTATATTAAGGATTTGCTCTTAATGCCAGTTTTAATGATACCACGTTGCTTTATAACATGATGATAATTTTTTATTTATTTTGATATTCAGAAAAATCTGTTAAAAATATAGCATATATGACACACTCTTATTATAATGAATTTGAAAATCAGGAAGACACAATAGGGCACATACAGTAAAGATATTAAAAATAAAAGAAAACACTGTAAACTGGTTTAAATAATTGGATTCTCTTTGTGAATGTTGGTATGTTATATTTGTATGGGCTGAAATTAGCTTTATGTATCAGATTCCATTAAAGAGAAGACCCAAGGGATAGAGACAAGCCAAGAACCAAAACAAAATGTATTAATTTGCTACAACAGAACAGGCACTGAATGAAAATATATATCAGATTTAGGCTTTGCACGGCCAAATCAAACACATGCTGCGAATGAGAGACAGGTAGAGAATCAAACAAACCAAAACAGTCAGCACAACCAACCTAGGAAGCTATGATTTAGACAAATATACAGAGTAACCGCCAGAGGTGGACGAAGTACACAACTTCCTTACTTGAGTGAAAGTACAGATACTACTGGTCAAATATTACTCCACTACAAGTAAAAGTTGTAAAGACAGATTCTTACTTAAGTAAAAGTACAGAAGTACGTGCTTTTAAAAGTACTCAAGTATTAAAAGTAAATTTCCTTTATGTCAGTTGTGCATTGTTTTATTGTCGTATAATTTATGCCTCTGAAGCAACCTACTGAATACACTGAGTAGCTCATTAGGGGTATTAAATGAGTAGTTCACTTCAAAATTTGCCCCCATTGACTTTCTATAGTAATTTTTATTCCTAATATGGAAAGTCAATGAGGGCAAATTTTGCAGTGAGCAACTCCTTTAAGAGCACACATATGTTTAGCACACATATGTTTAGTTTAGATATAATCATGTATGATCATTTAGCCTAATTATCCTCATTAGCCCCCTAGGCCTATATGTATTAATGAGCAGTGTTTTTTTATTTTGTATATCCCTTTACCAGTTTTAGCAGCAATTTACCAGTAAGTAGTAAGGGTCTTGTAAATAGTTAAGTGTAGAAGCCACGTGTTTGTTGGATTTATTACCATTTGTATTACCATAATTTAACTACAAACATAAACTACTGTATAGCTAGTATAATGAAACTATGGTATTTTTAGTTGCTGTGGTTTTACTAAAGATTATTAATTGGAGTATGGTTCCTATATATAGAAAATGGTAAATTTGTGGATACTGTGGTTTTACTGCAAATACCATCCCTGCTGAAAAAAACAATGAATTTTTGAATTAGAATGAGATTTTTAAATTAAATTCCTCTTTGTAGTGTGTTT
Organism: Triplophysa rosa; assembly: GCF_024868665.1. NCBI lineage: Eukaryota > Metazoa > Chordata > Actinopteri > Cypriniformes > Nemacheilidae > Triplophysa > Triplophysa rosa. The sequence goes on from NC_079912.1 coordinate 5,276,648, forward strand.
TGGGTTTTATTCCAATGGGATTTACCATCCCACCTATAGAATCCATCACATACAAGTAGACAACAAGTATCCATAGTACAATTCCCATTATAACCATTAAATCCATTACATTTTATGTTGTATTTTGGGCAGGGTTCTATAGTTTTTATTTCAACAGGAATAATTCAACTATAGTAACTTCAGTAAAAACATCATTCATTTTCCAAATCGCTTTAAATGATATTGCAGCAGATCAGAAGTTAACACGCACGCGTAGCTCAAGGTGTATGTGAAGCTTATTTACCGTTTAGCCGTTATGCTGATCATTTTCATGAAGATGTTTCTCTACGATCTCTATTTTGGTTTTTGTTATGGTCGCCGCCATTTTTATGTGTGCGTAAGAGAGACGAAAAGTGTACCGAGAAGGGATGGCAGAGAGAAGGCGTGATCTCGTGAAGTTTCAGTGATCTTTGGGTAGTTTTGACCGCTAAAAAGTAGCGTAGACCCAGGATGCACGGTTGTATCGTCTGTTAACTCTGTTAAGTGTCTAATCGCGTAAACTTTGAGAGTTACAAGACGCGATAGAAGAGTTTTCGTGTTATTAGTGTGAGTGGAGCAGTGAAACCAGTTTGGATTTAAGGCTAAACATGGTACTGATCTGTGCATTTATGCATTAAAGGAAATAGTAAATAAGTATAGAGATAACAATTCTTCAGTTTTTACGTGTTTTATTGATGCGTCTAAAGCTTTTGATCGGGTTAACCATGCTAAGCTATTTTCTAAAATGAGACAAAGAGGGGTGCCAGAATATATTGTGAGAATTCTGGCCTATTGGTATGCCCACCAGTTGATGCGAGTAAAATGGGGTAATAAGGTCTCTGCCCCTTTTGGGGTGGGTAATGGTGTGAGACAAGGAGGGATTCTGTCCCCAGTTTTGTTTAATCTTTACATGGATGAGTTGTCTGAACGTTTGAATGTCTGTAAAACTGGTTGTATGATTGGTAATACTTTAGTGAATCATATTATGTATGCAGATGATCTTGTGGTGTTTAGTCCTAGCAGTGCTGGTCTTCAACAGCTGTTAAACTTATGTTCTGATTATGGTCTTGAACATGATATTTTATATAATCCTGATAAGAGTGTGGTTATGATATGTAGAACTAAGGAGGATAAAAGTATAAATATAAGTCTCACTGTGTGCGCGAAAGTAAAATACCTTGGACATATTATCACTGAACACATGACAGATGATGAGGATATTGAAAGGCAACGCCGTGTGATGTATATGCAGGGGAATATACTTCTACGTAAGTTTAGTTTCTGTTCAGATGAGGTGAAGGTGTCACTTTTTAAAGCATATTGTACAACACTTTATACTGCCCATTTGTGGTGTAATTACAGAGCATCTAGTTTACAGAAGCTGCAAGTAGCTTATAATGATGCAATGAGAATCTTATTAAGGAGACCTAGATGGCATAGTGCAAGTGAAATGTTTGTGAGTGTAAGAGTAATCACTTTTAAAGCACTGTTACGAAATCTTATGTATAGTTTTATCTGTCGGCTTAATGCTGCTAAGAATGAAATTATTGTGGGTTTATCAAATATAGGGGTTAGTACTACACGGTATCAGTCAAAGCTGTGGAGACACTGGTATTGCTGTATTTTGTAACTCTTTATGTTTGTGATGGATCCTATGGTTGTATATGTTGTTTATTTTCTATTGTTTATTGTTTCTTTTTATTGGACCTTGAGTCTGTAATAAAGTTTGATTGATTGATTGATTGATTGATTGATTGATTGAAACGCACCTGCTAACTGTTAGCACAAGATAGTGTGGAAATATTATTCAGAATATGAGTATGAAGGAATTACTATATAATCAATAAGTGAATTTCATTAATAATCATTGCATGGTGTTTGTTTAAATGTGTTTGCTGTGTTGCTTAGTGAAAATTTCTGTTTAATATTAGGCTGCTTGCAACAGGAAGCTGGCTTAACCGCAGGAGAGGAACTAACTGTGTGTACGTGCAGACTCATTACAGATCGTTTTGACAAGTCTAACCAACTAACACACACAGAGTTATGAATTAATCCATTGCATATGTTTTAAGTATAATCATGAGTTTTAATGTGTTTTATTGAACCATAGGATTAAGAAGCAACGCTGCATAATCAAAGTATTAAATGATTGAGTGTTTTCTTACTAAAAGTATTTTTACATGTTGTCTTGCGATATGAAACTGTCTCTAGACGACACTTCCTCTTTATTAGCAACACACGTTGCAAAACATGTGCTGCATAGATGATGTTTTGCAGGAACTAACATGGAGGGACGGAGTCGGATAAACGTGGTTCATGGTGATTGGTTGCTAAGGAGTAATACTCTCCAGAGAAAAAGGGGAGGAGTCAGAAGATCGAACGGCGTTACATACTGTATAAATATGCATGTCAGGAAATGATCTGGGTTGCTGGTTTTTTGTGGCGGAGTGAGGAGATTGTCTGGCAACCCAAAGCTTTGTTATTACTTTTTACATCTGATAAATAAAACCTTATATTACTTTTGAGCAAATTGTCTCTTCAAATTTCTGAACATGCAGGACTGCCTTAAAAGTCCAACAATAGCTAACGTTACCAGAGTCAATTACTCTCTCGTGGTTTATATTCCGTTTTGCTCAGTTTTCGGTTTTACTTATTCAAACGAAGGGGAAACGCTATGTATGTGTTATTGTGCATTGCGTGGAGAAAGTGCCGAGTCGTCGGATGGGCTGAGCTACATATCATCGTTTCAATGCGGTCTGTGTCAGCTGGGATTGCGGCCTTGTAGGATCGAGCGGTTGTTGCCAAGATCTCGAGGGCAATCGCTGGGAGAACATTGTGTACAGACGTAACCCTGCCATCCGTGGGACATCATTCGGCACCTCATCCATCAGTGAAGTGATGATGTACTCTGTTTACCATGTTCACAAACAAGTGTGTCTCCTTCACTAGAACAGTGAGAGGGGATTTTGATTATTGTTGATACTCTGAAGGGATATCATCGCTTTCTCTAATTCCCCGCCACCTGTGGCTCGTTAGGTTTTCCTATTTAGTCCCTCTTGTTCTCCTGTCTTGTGTCGGACCGTTTCAGTGTAAACACTCTGATCAGTAATCTCTGCCATAGCGGCTTTGTTTTCAAGTGCTTTAAGCAATCCTTGTCTTGTTAGGTAGTTTTCTTAAGAGTCTAGTATTACTAAATGTCTTAGCTTTATTCTTGTTCGTGTTTTTTTCCAGTTGTTTGGTCCTGTTTTATCTTTCTACTTTTTCCAGTTCCCGTTGGCGTCCCGGCTTGCTCCACTCTCCACCCGCTGACACCTCACCTATCCGCAGAAGTTTGCCCTCAGGCGGAGCCTCTTCCGAGGTTCTGAGCCATCCTTCGGCTGGGCACCTACTCTCTCGTCCCAAGAGTTTCACCAGTCCTTACGCCTCTCCTGTGGTGGTCAACCATCTCTGCGGCGCAGCTCGTGCCTCACTGGAATTCCTGGGACATCTACGAACTGTTGCCTACGTTTGCGCCTAAGGAATCTCTGAGACTGTTACGAACTGTGTCATTTTCTCATTGGCTGTATCTCTTGGACTAAAGACTATCTAGTAGCCAAACGCTCTGTGGTCTTGGTGTGTGTCTAAATAAATGCTTACATTCTTTCCCTGCAATTGAGTCGACTTACCTTGTGTATCATGACAGAGCTGTATATATTTGTTGTTTGTTTTATTTACATTGTATTTAATTTTTGTGTACTTCTCCTTACACTCTTCTTATTGAAAAAGAGAAACAACTCTTTACAGCTAATTTAGTTTAAATAAATCCTTTATTAGAAGAGTTAAGCTGTATGTAGTGAATTTAAGTCACTTTTACTAAGGAGTGGGGGCAGCTCATCTGTCCTGTTAGATTTGGGGAGGGTAGGTTGTGCACTCATATACTAGTTCTAGGCACATACATACTTCAGGTGGCTCCCGTGAATGAAGAAGATCCTGAAGCCCACCTTGTCATCTCTGAATATTCGTGCACCATAACCAGACAGGTACCACATTGTTACCAGCTGAAACGAGACCAAATGCACTGGGTGGGAGGACCAAGCTCCTGTTGCTCACTCAGTCTTCCTTAGTGAAGTGTATACTATCCTCTACAAGGCAGTTGGCACCACACCACCACCACATATAGTATACTTAAATATTTACTATGGTAAGACTCAAAAATACTAGTGTCTATGAGTTTTAGTAGTTTACTGTAATAAATACTAAAGTACACTAGATCAATTTTCACGTGGGAACTAATTCAAATGTGGGACAAATTTCATTGATACAGCAGTCTTTATAAAGGGAAATATTAGGCTTACTTTAAATGCAGAACTAAGACGCCAGTAGTAGGTGGCGTCAATTTTCCACTCAGTTAGTGAATCATTTAACCAACTTGTTCAAAACTCTAATTTGAATCATTATCTCGTCTGAGTCATTCAAAACACGCATTCATTTAGGACAGGGGTCTCAAACTCAATTTACCTGGGGGCCGCTGGAGGTAGAGTCTGGGTCAGGCTGACTTCATTCTCTTTGCTTGCTTTCTTGAATAAATCTTGTTGCCTCAATAGACATTTTTTAAGATTGGCGACCCGGTTCTTTCTCTCATCTCCCTGGTATTTTGTATACTCCTCAGCATGTCTAGTTGAGTTATGACGTCTGACGTTCTCTCTGTGCATATGAGACACGTAGGGGTGCCCCTGTGCTTGACAAAAAATATTCCGTCTCCCACTTTTCCTAAAATTGCCTGTGCTCGTCGACCAACCTTTCTCTTCACGGCACGTTTTGAGAGAGACATGACGGGAACTGGGTGATGGCATATCATTTCCGTCCACTTGGTGTCTCTCCGGAACACATTTCAACCAAGTGACTAACATTGATACTTCAGTCATACAGAAAGTGAAAGTTAAAAAAAACTGACGGAGTTTTCTAACGCTGCATTAACAGCGCATATGCTAAAAAAGGTTATATAAGTGATAGAAAAAGTAAGTGATAAAAATTAAAGCGTGGCAAGACTCAGCAAAAAAGTGTGTTTGAGAACAACGTGCGGACCGCACTAACACTAAACATTGATGTAAAGTAGGGGGCCACAAAATATCATCCCGCGGGCCTCAATTGGCCCCCGGGCCGCGAGTTTGAGACCCCTGATTTAGGAGATAAACACCGCAAAAAGGCAGATGTAAGTTTTCATATGAATATTAATGCGCATATGCAACATTACCTACGGTACTACGATACTACCATTTCAAAAATAGAGAGGCATCGCGGGTATTTTGAAGCTTTAGCATCGCGATGCCTTCGTAGCACCGGTGCACCATGCAACCCTAGTGACAGGCAGTGGCGTGAATTTACCTAAAGCCAAGGTGTGGCAGACTCTCTGAGGTCATCCAATCTTACTACTGTACCTCGACATGACGTTCTAAGGAATTATTTAGTAAATAATTGTAATTTGTATTTTGTAAATTGTAATTGTAAGTAATTGATTTAATACAGTAAAATTATTACATACAGTTCCTTTAACTTTCAGCATCACTTTTTATATGCATTTTCCTCTGTGGCTGTGTGAGACTGAATATTCTTTCAATCCCTGCTATAATGAAAGCATCAACAACAGTAAGTTTTATTTTTAGAATTAGCTACCTGTGGGCACAATGTGGAGCCGATGATGGAGTTCCCACAACTTTGTAGCTCCTGCAACAGTCTGTCATATCCAGACACGCAATCAGATCTGCTGTATCCACAACTCTCTCTCACCAGGTCCAGCATTACACAAAACCCAGTCTTCTGAGGAAAGTGTCATGTTTCCCTGGAACAACAAAACTCAGCTGACAATAAAGGGACTGCAACAACAGAGAGATGAATAAATGTCATGTATACCGTCTGCCTGAGACCACCTTCTCTACAGCACTCTGAATATATTGCTCTCAAGTCTCGCTTGATTCTACAGGATGCAGCGGCCCCTCTCTCCCGGACATCATTGTTTAATTGAGCATTTTCGAGTACTTTCTCTTCACGTTTGCATAGTTCGCCATCATCTTTGTCTCACGTAAGATACAGTCACCATTTCCTTTTGGATATTGAAACAAGGACAGTAAATCACGTCTAGGACAACACAATATCTGAGGAAATGCAGGCCCTTGGTATATTCCGCTGGCCGACTATAGCACCGACCTCCCCTGCTGTACCTCACCCAGAGAGGAGGCGTTGAAAGCGCTGCGAGAGGAAACAGAAGCGAGGCAAACGCGGAGGCATTCAGGCTAAGCTAGAAGCTAGCCCACACAGACCGGCAATACCATCCCTCATTCTAGCGAATGTAAAATCGCTGGACAATAAAATGGACCACATTCAACTTATAAGATCTGCGCAGCGTGAGGTGAGAGAATTCTGTGTTTTTATCTTTACGGAGACGTGGTTAAATGACAACATACCGGACTCCACTCTCCATCCAGCTAGCTGGGCTAACATGCTACCGCCCTGACTGAATCTGTGTTGAGGGAGGTAAGACTCGCGGCGGAGGTGTTTTTGTTTATATCAGCGATGCTTGGTGCCAAAATGCTGCTGTTGTTCGTAAACACTGTTCTCAGCTGGTTTACTTATTATCAAGTTCCAACCCTTCTACCTTCCGAGGGAATCTACAGTGATTTTACTCGACTGGATTGAGGCACTCAATCAACTTTACCAGGCTATCAGTGAGCTACAGTCAGCACACCCAGACGGATTTCTCATCACTGCTGGGGATCACGCAGATTTAAAGACTTTTCTACCAAAACTTAATCAGTACATTGATTTTCCCACAAGAGGAAATAACATATTGGACTTGGCATACACAAACAGCAAATGAGCATACAAAGCCTCCCCCCTCCCCCACCTTGGACTCTCTGACCACATCACCATCATGCTCAGATCTGCCCTTAAAGACTGCTTTGACACAACAAATTGGGACATCTTTAAAGAAGCAGCAACTTACGACAATCACACAGATATAGAGGAATATACTGAGTTTGTGACTGCTTACATCTCAAAGTGCACTGATGACATCACAAACAGGAAAACCATCACTATTCGGGCTAACCAGAAACCATGGCTGACAGGAAAAGTACGCAAGCTTCTGAGGGCTTGAAACGCAGATTTTAGAGATGGCGACTCCACAGTCTTAGCAACAGCAAGAGTAAACTTGTCCCGTGGAATTAATGAAGCAAACAACAATACAGCAATAAAGTACAGTATATGGACATTTCACCAACACAAAAGACACACGGAGTCTCTGGCAAGGCATCAAACTCTAACAAACTATGAAGCCCTACCACGGACCTGTGAAAGTGACTTATCTGTGATTAACAGCCTCAACACATTTTTTGGCTGATTTGAGACCCAAAACAACACGCATGCACAGAAGATTCCACCTTTCCCACACGGGCTGTGAGTCTGACCCCAGCCAGCGTGAAGAAGACCCCCCTAAAGATCAACCCACGCAAGGCAGCCGGAGCAGACAACATACCTGGTCGGGTTCTAAAGGACTGTGCTGAAGATCTTAAGGATGTACTAACTGACATCTTAAACATCTCGTTGAGTCAAACAATCGTCCCAAAGTGTCTCAAGGCCACAACAATAACTACAGTTCCAAAGAAGGCATACACATCCAACCACAATGATTACCGACCCATTGCACTGACCCCCATCATTATGAAGTGCTTCGAGAGACTGGTCATGCAGCATATAAAATCCATTTTTTTTATATAAAGAGTGCCTAAAATAACTGTATAATAACTGATGAAGTATATTTGATTTTCTTTACTTTATTTCCGTGAACATATAGCTGCCATAGTGCAACATTCAAAATAAACGCACAAAAGATGAAATGCACTATTAACACTTTAATTATTACTGAGGTTAATAAAAGAAACGGGCTCTAAAGAAAAATAGACCAAAACCAGGGGAAATCGTTACAGCATTTTAGAATATACTTTTAGAAGCTTGGACAAAGTAGCTGCGTCTTCGAAGGCTGCATGCGTCCTCCGGAGATCACATTTGTCGGCCTCGGCCACATATGACATAGAGGTTTATTCAGGTTTTATTTCAGAAAAGCAACTGTTCCATTGGGTAAGTGGCACAATGTCTTCTTAAGAGAAATAAATATAAATGTTATAATGTTTTTTAAACTGAAATGAGCCTGTATCAAACCTCTTATCGCCCGCGCACCTCCGCAAATGGACGAGGAGTTTGTAGTTGCAGAGGCATGCCGTTCCGCTATTATTCAAGCTCATGCGGTGTACATGGGACAATAATCCAGCAGAAAAAAAGTAAATCACCAAGAGGGCTGAGCGAGCAACTCTGAGCGTATTGAGTGAGCGGAATTTTCAGAAAGGCGCTCTCTGCTCCGCGAGAAATATTAACGCTCCCGCTACACTCTCGCTCCGCTTTGCTCACATGCTCTGGTGAAGTGAGCCAACTGGTTCAGTGGTGTAGTGACAACAACCTTTTCCTCAACATGGGTAAAACCAAAGAACTTGTCATCGACTTCAGAGGAGAACCTCTACAGCAACCCCCACTAACCATCAACGGTGCCACAGTGGAGAGGGTGAGTGGCACCAAGTTCCTAGGGGTGCATATTTCTATATATACTGTATATACTGTATATGGATGTATATCTGTACATTAACAAATTCACTGTTTACATTTTCTCAAAGGTATATTCATTCAGATGTACAAGATATACTCACTCGGTTTATATATATCTGGTCATTATAGTACATTGCTTGTACCCTTATACAAATCTGTTTTTATATTGCACTAACTGCTAAACACTAGATGAAGAGAATCGGTATTTCGATTCCTTTGTATGTCTGTACATGTGGTGGCATTGACAAATAAAAAATCTTGAATCTTGAAGATAATGAGGATAAAAAATTGTGCATTTCAAAATGAATTTAAAGGATGTTTGGTCTTGAGAGCGTTTGGAAATGTATGTACCCTTTAGCTAGAAGAATTCAAAGTGAGATGTGATTTCTGGACTTTTAGGGCATACATTATTTCTCTGATTTGGGAATTCTGAAATGTTTTTTTAATCTATTGTTATGAACAAAGCAGAGGAAACTATAAAATGCACATCTTAAGCACTTTGTGGGAGATGAGTCTTTCAGCAGCACAATGAGATGCAGATGGAACAGATGTACTATTCTCTGTCTAGATTTTATTGAACATCTACATGTTTTGGAGAGCCCTCTCTTCTCTTCTCTTCTCTTCTCTTCTCTTCTCTTCTCTTCTCTTCTCTTCTCTTCTCTTCTCTTCTCTTCTCTTCTCTTCTCTTCTCTTCTCTTCTCTTCTCTTCTCTTCTCTTCTCTTCTCTTCTCTTCTCTTCTCTTCTCTCCTCTCCTCTCCTCTCCTCTCCTCTCCTCTCCTCTCCTCTTTCTCAGTCTACACTTCATAAACATAAAAACATACAAATTGTGAAGAATGTTCAGGCCTTTTACTGCAGTAATTCAGGGGCTCTGTTTGCACTACTTAATTTAATGCCATGTTGATTTAAAGAAAATCAATTTTTATGAGTTTTGCAGACTTGGTAATGTTAAAGGAGCGGTGAATTAAGACATCAATTTTAACCCGTGCTTTTGTTATATAAGAGGGAATCGTATTCAAGCAAACATCATGTAGTGTCACAACTGAAAACGCCCTTGTTACTGAAATTACAACTGTTATTGACACCAGGCCCAGCGAACGCCAGGTCCTGGAATGCACCTATCTTGATAGGTTGAACACCGCCTCCACAGAAGAATATCAAAGACTACTTCTCTAGCCCCGCCCACTGGTTCGCGCATGACAGTACTGAAGTAACATGAAGTCGCTGCATAACCTTCCTTCGGATTCCGACATTAATAATGCGTGGTTGAAGTTTATTTTTAAAGACATTCAAGCTCACGTGGGTAAAACATTACCGCGGATTCCTTTGTGAACAAGGCACAAGTCGATGCTGGATTTGCGGAGAGACTAAAATAAAAAAGCAGAGCTGTGTCATCAATATTGGATCCGATAAGAATGGCACAGCAATCTTATGTGAGTACAACATTTTTGTACTATGCGTCACTATTGCTTTGTTAGAGATTGCTTGATATGCCCTGAGCCCTATTCGCACAGGATTAGTATTACCTGGGGACCTCTAGTCATTACCTGGGGACCTCTAGTCAAACAGAAAACTCACATTTAAGGCTTGTCCACACCGGGACGATAATTGAGTTTATCATGGACGTTTAACGCCTTGTGACTAAACAAAGGGTGCCAATGTGAGTGTGCACACCAACACCCCAAAACGGCAGGCGTAAAAGCGGCATCGCGCTTGTTTTTTGTTTTTTTTAAACTGGCCAAACAATGAGATTGGCGCTTTTGTTCACGTGCCTGGAGCTGCTGAAGTTACAGTAAAACACGACTTGGTGGCGGTCAAGCACAAAACGGTCTTGCCAAGCATACATTGACGAAGAGGTAGCAAGATGAATTCTTCTTCTGTGTGACAAGCGAGTGTCAGAAGCATAAAGTTGTGCAGCCCCACCTTGTTTTTCATTAAGCGCCATCTATGTCAGGGAGTGAATTTGCAGCGAAAATCGCTTGGGAATTAACGTCGAAAAATGTCTCGAAAAACGCTGGCGATAAGCACGTGCGGTTATCGTCCCGGTGTATACAAGCTTTTACAAGCACTCTCAATTACTCTCTCTCACACTCACGCATACAGAAACATACAAAAACATACTAAAAGGAGGCCCAGACATGAAGAGGACACAATGAAGGTACACACACAGTCAGCCCTTATTCTCCTTCAACTATCATCCATTTTCTCATACTCTTATTATTGTTCCTGTAGATCAATTGGTAAGGCTTCCAATAACACACATACTGATAAAAAATCCATATAAAAATACCTTTGATGCACCGTGAGTTGTTTTGGATAAAAGAAGCTGTTAGATGAATAAATGTGAATTGAAATGAAATGAATGAGATAGGCCTGTTGCATTCGTGACCTTTATTCCTCCTGCAGTCAGACAAATGTAACATCTCAGCATTTACTACTCTGCAGCACAGCTGGATCATCACTGCACCATTTTCATACACACACTTGAATATGTTGTTATAGAGGTTATGCATTGACATAATTTTTCCACGTGAACATGACGGGACACGCCCTAGGACACGCTCCCCTGGGTGGCAAAACACCCAGCAAAATGGCTGAGGAGAAAAGGAGAAACAAAGAAACCGGTATTAAAACTTTCCTGTAGCTCAGAGATTCCTGTAGCTCAGCTTTCCTGTAGCTCAGTGGGTAAGAGCATTGCGTTAACAACGCAAGGTTGTGGGTTCGATCCCAGGGATTGCATATGCCTATGTATAAATGTATAGGATAAAGCAATGAAAGTCGCTTTGGATAAAAGCGTCTGCCAAATGCATAAATGTAAAATGTAAAACATGCAAAAGAGAGCTAACCTTTACAATAACCGGCTCTGAACTCTATAGCTGATAGTTTCTGTGGGATGAATGTTAATTACACGTCTTGCTCTGAGGCTTTGGTAATGAGACAGTGAGTTGCAAAAAGGATTTCAATAGTGATGTTGATGAGAATGGAAATGTTATCTCATCTAATCAGACACATTAACTGCCTGCCCAACTCATTCTTTCACTATTAAGATGCAACACATTTCCTCTGGGCTTCTCTAGCTCTGACCCAAAACCTAGTGAACTGCTTACACGGTGGCTATAGCCAGGCCCAGTCTGGCCATCGGGAGAACAGGGACGATTCCCTGGCCTAAACATGGCTGTTCTTCTACATTAAATTGCCCCGTAGGTCATTTTTCCAAGCAGCTTATTAGGACCTGCAGTGTTTTAAAGATAAGAACCCTCTAGCTGTCAAAAAAGTTGCGTGTGGCATCATGAAATGACGTTCAACCATTTTGATTATAGCTACCAATCAAAATGTGCGTTTGTTTATATGTAATATGTGAACTTAACACATGGTTCCAATACACAAAATCTGATTTTAGATTTATGTTTTGGCAGACACTTTGGATAAACAACTTACAATACATTTAAAGTATAGTGGTGTCATCGGACTCACGCTCCTGGCCCAAAGTTAACTTCTGGTGTATGTTTGTTTGTCCGTCTGACTAGTGGCTAGTAGTATAATAATTTATATTATATTTAATTTATATTAAGATTTTAATGTATTTTAATTGTATTAAATAAACAATTTGTTGATTGGGTCATGTAACTTTGTCGCATTTATGTTTAGCCAAGTAATGGTTCTTCTCAGGGGTAGACTTGGACTTTTTTGCCAAGAGCAGCCCACCTCACACCCCTCCGTTCGTGATCGTGTTCCGTTTCCTTCTCCATCTGGTCCATCTGATCGCGTCCCTAGGGAAAACTCGCGGTGCTCCAGATGGCCCATCCGTCCCTGGTTCTGTAATATGCTGGGAATGATACACTGTGAAAAGTATTATTATTATATATACAAGTTCTTGTACTTTCCAGTGATATATATTGTATATATATATATATATATATACACTCACCTAAAGGATTATTAGGAACACCATACTAATACGGTGTTTGACCCCCTTTCGCCTTCAGAACTGCCTTAATTCTACGTGGCATTGATTCAACAAGGTGCTGAAAGCATTCTTTAGAAATGTTGGCCCATATTGATAGGATAGCATCTTGCAGTTGATGGAGATTTGTGGGATGCACATCCAGGGCACGAAGCTCCCGTTCCACCACATCCCAAAGATGTTCTATCGGGTTGAGATCTGGTGACTGTGGGGGCCATTCTAGTACAGTGAACTCATTGTCATGTTCAAGAAACCAATTTGAAATGATTCGAGCTTTGTGACATGGTGCATTATCCTGCTGGAAGTAGCCATTAGAGGATGGGTACATGGTGGTCATAAAGGGATGGACATGGTGTCCATATGAAACATCCCCCACATTCACATTCCACCACCACCAGCCTGCCAGTGGTAACCACTGATGGATCCATGTTCTCATTCTATTTTACGCCAAATTCTGACTCTACCATTTGAATGTCTCACAGAAATCGAGACTCATCAGACCAGGCAACATTTTTCCAGTCTTCAACTGTCCAATTTTGGTGAGCTCGTGCAAATTGTAGCCTCTTTTTCCTATTTGTAGTGGAGATGAGTGGTACCCGGTGGGGTCTTCTGCTGTTGTAGCCCTCGCCTCAAGGTTGTGCGTGTTGTGTTTCACAAATGCTTTGCTGCATACCTCGGTTGTAACGAGTGGTTATTTCAGTCAAAGTTGCTCTTCTATCAGCTTGAATCAGTCGGCCCATTCTTCCTCTGACCTCTAGCATCAACAAGGCATTTTCTGCCCAATAGTTGGTGCTCGTCATACTGATGTTCCCTTTCACACCATTCTTTGTAAACCCTAGAAATGGTTGTGCGTGAAAATCCCAGTAACTGAGCAGATTGTGAAATACTCAGACCGGCCCGTCTGGCACCAACAACCATGCCACGCTCAAAATTGCTTAAATCACCTTTCTTTCCCATTCTGACATTCAGTTTGGAGTTCAGGAGATTGTCTTGACCAGGACCACACCCCTAAATGCATTGAAGCAACTGCCATGTGATTGGTTGATTAGATAATTGCATTAATGAGAAATTGAACAGGTGTTCCTAATAATCCTTTAGGTGAGTGTATATATATATATATAGCACTGAAATGTTTCTAGGTTATAGAAATTAAAATGTTACTATGGTTAAGATGGCTGCATCTGATTGGTTGCGTGAGGTGTGCGTCTTCTATTATGAGGGAGTTCTCGCGATGCGCTTCATTCGTAGTAAACAATGTGAGTGAAGAGCATCTCTGTAACGGTGAGTAATCCAGGCAGAGAAGCGGATCCAAGTGCAGTTTTGAATTTAATGAAACAAACACAAACCAAGGTAATCCACAGAACGAAGGAGGCACAAATACAAAACATGAAACAAAGACCGACACCAAACAAACGAAACACTAGAGCTTAAATACATAGAAACTAACAAGATAACAAGACACACCTGGAGGAACTAATTAACTACAAAACATGGCACAGAACAGGAAGTGACAGAAAAGTTCACAAACACAGGGGAAACACGGACTGGGATCATGACAGAGCCCCCCCTCTAAAGGCGGATTCCAGACGCCCCAAAACAGTCCAGGAGGGCGGAGGAGCGGAGGCGGAACAGGGGGCGAGATGGAGGGCCAGGCCCGTGAAGGGGAACTGGACATGGGCTGCGGAGCAGAGGCGGACCTGGGCCGCAGAGCAGAGGCGGACCTGGGCCGTGGTCAGGCGGCCAGGGAGGCGCTGGCAGGGCTGGGAGCCACGGAGGTGCTGGAAGCCAGGGCGTGGCAGGCAGGCAGGCAGAGATCTCAGGAAGATCACAGGAGTCCATCTTGGATGAGGTAGGGAACTCAGATATGCCGGACGGGACCGGCTTGAAGAACACAGGAAGACCGGACGGGACTGGCTCGAAGACCTCTGGAAGGCCAGACAGGACTGGCTCGAAGATCTCTGGAAGGCCGGACGGAACTGGCTCAAAGATCTCTGGAAGGCCAGATGGGACCGGCTTGAAGACCTCTGGAATGCCAGATGGGACCGGCTTAGGGAACCAGCTCGTCAATAGCCTCAGGAACGGGAGAGCAGTGCACTGCCCAAACACACCCCAACGCAGCAACCATCACCAGCAGGGCAGACTCCCAGGACAGGACCTCAGGAGCAGACCACTCCATGACCACCGGACTTGTGACCACCAGATTGGTGGCCATGACGGCTGAAGACTCTGCCTTTGGCTTGGTGGCCATGACGGCTGGAGACTCTGCCCTTGGCTTGGCGGCCATGACGGCTGGAGACTCTGCCCTTGGCTTGGCGGCCATGACGGCTGGAGACTCTGCCTTTGGCTTGGCGGCCATGACGGCTGGAGGCTCTGCCTTTGGCTTGGCGGCCATGACGGCTGGAGACTCTGCCTTTGGCTTGGCGGCCATGACGGCTGGAGACTCTGCCTTTGGCTTGGCGGCCATGACGTCTGGAGACTCTGCCTTTGGCTTGGCGGCCATGACGTCTGGAGACTCTGCCTTTGGGTTGGCGACCATGACGTCTGGAGACTCTGCCTTTGGGTTGGCGACCATGACGGCTGGAGACTCTGCCTTTGGCTTGGCGACCATGACGGCTGGAGACTCTGCCTTTGGCTTGGCGACCATGACGGCTGGAGACTCTGCCTTTGGCTTGGCGACCATGACGGCTGGAGACTGTGGCTTTGGCTTGGCGGCCATGCTTGGTGGCCATGACGGCTGGAGACTCTGGCTTTGGCTTGGCGGCCATGACGGCTGGAGACTCTGGCTTTGGCTTGGCGGCCAAGTTGTGAGCGGGCTCTGAACTGCCCACTGCAAACTCCAGGACACCGCCTCCCCCCAAAACAATATTAGAGGTGATCTCCTCCTGAACCTCGCCCATGGTGAGAGTGGAAGCAGAGCACAGAAGAGCGTAATACATAACCATAAAAGGACCATGACGGGAAATAATGGATTTGAAATAGTCATTGAGGCTGTCACAGAACAAGTCTATGAGAACACAGTCCGGGTATTTGGAGCAATGAGCAATGTCCAGAAAAGTTTGTATATGGTCCTCGAGGGACTGCTTACCCTGCCGTTTATACACCAAAAACACTGCTGGAGCCATAGTGGTCGGTCTTTCTGTAACGGTGAGTAATCCAGGCAGAGAAGCGGATCCAAGTGCAGTTTTGAATTTAATGAAACAAACACAAACCAAGGTAATCCACAGAACGAAGGAAGCACAAAAACAAAGAATGAAACAAAGACCAACACCAAACAAAGGAAACACTAGGGCTTCAATACATAGAAACTAACAAGATAAAGACACACCTGGAGGAACTAATTAACACTAAAAACTACAAAGGACTACAAAACATGGCACAGAACAGGAAGTGACAGAAAAGTTCACAAACACAGGCAAACACGGACTGGGATCGTGACAATCGTGCACTGTACTCATTATTGAAATCCTCCTTTTCAGGTATTTACACACCTTCACACACAAATGTTCAATGCTGCTTCTAAATGCATTCCATTAAATGCTGTTTAGAAATGATGGGTTTAACCGTTTTATATTGTAAAGCTATCAGCTTTAACAGAGGAGTTGTGCACATTGTAGCACACATATGTATGTGAATAATTAAATGTTAGGGCCATGTGAGTCAGTCGGCTTAAAGTTAATTTAATGTTACGGGTTGATTGTATAGTTTAGCATGTTTAAATGAGATGTACCCTCGCAGATTTGGCTATCGGCCATTCGTATTTATTGTACACTGTACACAAGTAAGGATTAAATGTTAACCAGTTGTGTCTTATGCTGTGAAGTATCCTGTTACGGATGATAACAGCTGAATGTGTGATTTATATTGAATGTATGTTGCAAAAGTTGCAAACTTGCGAGTAATCTGGAATTTGAATGTAGTATAACCTACATGTATTGTTATATGTATTTTGTGAAGTGTGAAAGGACAGGTACTGGGGAAAATGTATGTCAATGTTTGATTGAATGAAATGTTATATGTCATTCATTATCTAAACTCACATTGGCATTTAAGCATTTACCATAGCGGTTGTCCTTAAAAAGTGCTGATTTATTGTTACAATTCATTTTTCATTTAAATATGTAAGTTGATGCATTTATTGCTGTAAAACTGTTGATTTGTTACCAAAAAGATTCGTAGTAAACAATGTAAGTGAAGAGCATCGTGCACTGTACTCATTATTGAAATCTTCCTTTTCAGAGGTACTACAGTTCTTTTACTGTTTTTCTGTTTGAATTTTACCAATTCCAACTCTGATTCCACTGATCAATTACCATTCTTATCGATTCCCAGTTTCAATTCCACAGTTGAATTTAGATACCAACCAGTATGGTAATTTAGCCTGCTTATTTACTGGTTTGCATAAAAATATAATTAATGATATAAAAAATAAATGTATCATATATTATATATTAGGGATGCACCGCTACCATTTTTTAAAGACTTAGTACGAGTACCGATACTTTTACTGGTACTCAGTGATACCGATTCCTGTACCTTTTCACAACACAGTTAGACTAATAAAAACAACTTGTCACAGTTATCTTCAGTTTGGTTTTGTCTTCTGTGTTCATTATTAGTTAATTTGTCCCTCACCTAATTCTGTTTTACTATTATGTTCCCCTTGTGTATTTAAGCCTCTCTGTTCCTTAATTCTTTGTCTGCCTTTGATTATATTTGCGTGTGGTTGCTGTTCCTGTGTTCTCTTACCTGTGGATTATCATTAAATACCTTTGTGAGATACTTCTCCGTGTCGTGCGCTTGTGTTATATTTGCCATCACGTGACAGAAAAGCAGACCGAAAAAGTAAGTGTAAAGCGTTATTTTTTTTTTTTAGTTTTTGTCGTTTTTCTCACTCCCTGATGGTTTTCCCCATGGTCCAGCTCATCTGCCTGGAGCAGGGAGACCATTCGCTGGGGGACCACACCAGGGACTTTTTAGATCTGGCGTGCCTTACCAACTTCCCTGACTGCTCGTTCTGTTTTTATTACAACCACGGCCTGAGCGAGCGGTGTTAGACACACCTACCAATGAAAGGTGCCTGCAAGGATTTTGTCGCTTTTGTGGAATGGGTGCTGGAGAATAGAGCTTTTTTTTTATTTGCCCTGCCAATGACATCTCCAGCCCCGCTCCCAACCCAGAGACCAGCTAGCAACCATCACCCTGCTACATGGAGCGTTTGCCAGAGCCAACCTCAGATGGAGAGCCTGTGTCCGCCACGGCGCAAGAGCCAGCATGCGAACCCGCGACTGAGCCTTTCATCGCCCCAGAGCCTGAGCCTCAACTCACGTCTTATCAGGTGCGTGAGTCAGCAACACCGTGCGCCACCGTGGGAGTACTAGAGGGAAGCCCTGCCCACACTCCCACCGCAGAGGGTGAGCTGTTACTGGATTCTGCTATTCAGGAGGGCTTCTGTCCCCGAGGTGCTGGTCCGTGCCTATCTGGTGGCTGGGATGGACGACCCTGCTCCTCTCCCAGCTACCATCAGGTCTCCTCTCGTTCCGGTCTGGTGTCCGTCCCGGAGGACCGCGTGACCATCGGGAGCCCAGCACCTTCCATCCCGAGCTCGGCAGCTCCTGACCCTCCCACGACCCTCTGTGGCAAGCAAGGGAGGAGGGCGTCCGGCGAGACGTCTGCGGACTCCTCCGGTGCGGAGCTAGACCCCACTGAACCACTACCACCGCCACTGGCCATGTGGCCCGGTTAAAGAAGAAGAGGCAGCAGAGGGGAGCGTGGAGCCTTGTGCAGCTGGCGTCCAGTCCAGTCCAGCAGCCGGCATTCCAGCCGGCACCCTGTCTTGTCCAGCCGGCAATGCAGCCGGCGACCCAGGCGACGTCCAGTCCTGCCCAGCCGCAGGCGTCCAGTCCTATCCAGCAGCCGGTGAGCCAGCTGGCAGTCCAGCCGGTGATCCAGCCGGCGTCCAAGCCGATTACTCAGCCGGCACCCAGCCCTGCCTCCAGTCCGGCACCTTGTCCGGTCCTGCTGGCACTCCAGCCGGCAGCCAAGCCTGCCCCCATCAAATCCCCCAGGACTCTGTGCTCCCGAGCGCCTCCCCGGAATACGTTTCCCCACCCAGCCCCAATCCCTTTGGACTCCCCCCATGAACTCTGTTGTTCCCCCACCCCCTCCCGTGTGTATTATTTTTATTGTGTCACCCCAACCCTTTAGTTTAATTTTCTGCTTGCCCTTGTTATTATTTACTGTATTTAATTGGATCTTGTCTGATACCCAGTCTGTCTTGTCTCGTTAGACTACCCCTTGGTGAATGCCTGGGGGCGTTCATTGAGGGGGGGATTCTGTCATGATTCTGCCTCATCATGTCATGCCTTTCTTGGTCTTGTGGCAGAATCATGGCAGAGCCTCATGTTTTGTGTGGAGAGAAACATATTATTGTTGGTCACGACATAATATACGTTCTCTCCGGTTTCGTCTTTGGCCCCGCCCCTCTCATTTCCTCGTTTAGCTTCCCGCCTGTGTCTCATTACCCACACCTGCCTATTGTTATCTTTGTTAGTTCCCTTATTTAATGCCCTTGTGTCTGCCGTCCTGTGCTCGTTTGTTTTGTACCATTTGTACGATTCGCTTGTCTTGCCCCATGCCTCCATGTGACGTTGCATTTTGTTCCTGCCTGTGAGTTATTCAAGTCTAGTCTAGTGCAAGTTTTGTCAAGTGTTGGTTCAGTCCAGTGTTAGTTTGTTTACATTTCTGAGTTATCTGTGTATTATCCCCTTGTTATAGCTGTTTTACCCCCTATGGGTCTTTGTTTTGTGTCTTGTATAATAAATCGTGTTTTTTTGTTACCCCGTAAACCGCTGTTTGCAATTGGGTTCTTTCCCTGAGATTCCTGACATTTGGATGTTTACCAATAAACATATTTAGACCTTGCATACATTGCAGAACTCGTAGATGTTGTAAGAAAAATGACGATGAGGATGAAGAAGAACTCAATGAAGAAGTTTATTGTAGCATTGCAGTTACAAAGCACATGATGCACTTTGGGTTCAGCGTAGTAAGAATGAACCCAGAACAGTATTAACAGTGATACTTTATACCGGCCCTTCAAAACAGTTTTCTCACACATCATGTAAATGAAGTGAAGGGAATGTAAATCAAGGATAACAACAGAAGCGATCACTTTCGATTCGCAGGTTATCACTGTCCTTAGGTGTTCCTAGCCAAGTGGTTGTGTGTATACTGTCTTTCCTGTATGTTAATGAAGGTCTTCTACCTATTTGTTCTATGTTGGTTCTTGAAGTCTCCCCACCACTTCCATGCCAATTGTAATTTACTTCAAGGTGTTAAGCCCATAAGACTGCTATATTGATTAGATTCAGGGGCGTAAATCCCGGGGGACATGTCCCTTCATCCGAGGGTTGTCCCCCCAAATCATTAAAATCGCACTGTCTATTGTGCTAAAGATATTTATGTATACCTAAACTAATTTTGTAATTAGAAAAAAATACAAACGCAAAAAATGCGTTTTAAGTTTAGAAACATTTGAGTTCCCCCTCCCCTGCCTCACAGGGGTTTTGCCCACTGCTGCTTTCCCCGTTCATCTCCCCTACGTTACACATAAGTCAGGTATGCGGCTCAGTTCAGCAGTGGTTGTTGAACTCCAGTAAGAAGGCAATTTTATTCACGTTAAATGAAGTGATTCTCTTTAATGTAGTTGATGCTGATTCATTAATAAATTAGTTGTGGCAAAAAAGGCTGATTATTGATGTATTTTTCCATGAATCTGCTATGTTAGCGATTAAAACGTTACTTAGCTAGTTAACGTTAGCTTGTTTACAATAGTTTGTTAGTGCGTCACACACTGCAACTAACACGCCGAAGCCGTTTCCCATGCATTGTTTTATTTGTGGCGATCTGGAATAATGTTAACATTAACGGCCACAATTAGCCACCGATCCTTGCCATTCAGGTCCCGTGTCACACACAGTTGCGCACATACCGGTGACAATTTAGTGACTTTGGCACTATATTTAGCAAATTTAGCGAATTCTCAGCATCTATTTTGTGCAGTGTGTGCATGGCGGATACATTCAGTTGACTGAAACTCGACGATTCATCAACGAGTACAACACAGAAATTAAGCATCTGTGACTGTTACTGACTGTTTTGGTACACGAACATGAACGTAGTACATCTATGCACATAGTTTGTTGGCGGAGGCAGTGCACTACATTGGAAAATAACCGGCACTCTGTAATGTAGATTTATGGTGACTTTGTCAGACGATGTTGCAGTATAAATCAGGATAAAATTTAAAAAGTGACTCGTTGTTAACATGTAGTAGCCTATCATGGGTAGTGTGTTTTTATACTTTGTTTCCTGTCTTGACAACAGAGACAAAAAAAAATGTAAATGGAAACAGCTTTATTAGGTGTTCACTTGTATTACAGTACGTGGCAGTTCAGTTATAATATGACTGCAAGTCTGCATGATAAACCTATGAACCTAACGCATATTGTCGCTTTGTGTCGTAGTAAGTACAATTTTGACTGTATTATTTGTGTCCCCTTCAAAAATTGCTCTTGAGAAATTTTATGTTTATTGTCCCCCCATACTTTTAAATGAGATTTATGCCCCTGATTAGATTATGTCATGGTTCTGCATCTCTTGTCATGTCTTTCTTGGTCTTGTGGCAGAACCTCTTGTGGAGAGAAGCATATTCGACCCCGCCCTCTCGTTCCCTCGTTAGCTTCCCCTTAGTGTTTGATCTGTCACCTGCCCGTCACCCTCCCTGTGTTATCGTCCCTCGTTAGTATTCCCCTATTTAGAGCCTCTGTTTTTCCTGTCCCGTGTCGGTTTATTGTTCAATGTTCAATGTACAGTGTTCCTCGTGCATGGCCTTGCGAGTTTTGTTTGTTTATTATTTTAGTTCTCGTTTTGCCCCCTTGAGGGAAGTTTTTGTTTGTCTTTTTGAAAAGTCCCTTTGTTAGTGTTTGCTCCCCCATCGTGGGTTTTTGTTTTATTATTTAATAAATATTTTGTTAACCCCTTATTTGCTGCCTGCATCTGGGTTCTTCCCCCATACACACGACAGATTACTTCTATGATAATTAAACCTTTTTGTGGATGAGCTTGTTCACTATTTTTTAATGGAATCTGATTATACAATGTCACAGAGCTAGGTTGTGCTGTTCTTACGAACAAGAGATTAGTAGAATAACCATTTAAATGGTTATGCTTGCCCTATAGTTCAATATTTTATACTCTAGTTCATCACTTCACTCATAATGCACAACACCATACTTAAAAATCTTCTACAGTATCACGTTAACACATGCACATTTCTGAAAATATGCACACAGGAATTGATAATAGGAAGTGAAATTTTAATTTCAAATATCCTATTCCTATTCTTTTTGATTCCAATCCAATTCCTAACCTTTCGATTCCGATTCCAAATTGATTCTTGATTCCCAACCCTACTGGTAACCCAAAATAATACCTAATTTTAACTTGCTAGGTAATGTAATTTACTTGTTATTTCTTTTATCAGAAAAAAAGTTTGGGCCAAAACAGCTTCATGCACAGTAACAGTTCATGTTGTTGCTGGTAAATCATCTATACAAGTCTGGTAATGATCATTTTCTTCTTATCGTTTGATATTTTTTTAATTTTTTATTTGTATAATGTTAAGAGCTCATAACAGAAATAGACACAAGTATCAACTTGATGCACCACACAAACAGCACCCCTGCTGTAGAGTGTATAAATATTAAATTAAATTCATAAACCATCTTATCGTTGTTGCTGCCTACTTTTGTACTGCATACGCGTAAAAATGTTGTACATCAGCTCAGCTTTTCAGATCTTTTCCTCTGTTTTCTCTGTCTCTCTCTTTCAAACATGACCTAGATGGTCTGTCTGTCTGTCTGTAGATAGCTGGCGCTGTGTTAAAGAGATAACATATGACAGCGCATTGGGTGGTGGTGAGCAACGTCAACAGACTGTTTGTTCAGCAAATAAACTGAAGCTTGTACACACCTAAACCCAATGGCCAGTGGAACTGATACAGTATCAAGAACAAAACAGTGAGAAATATGGACAGAAAGTTATGATGCATTTGACCTGAAATGGAAGGTTGAAATGTTTATTAATGCCATAACTTTATATACATTTTTATAGTTATTCTGTTCCTCTGACAGCAGTCCTTATAGCGATACTCCACCCAAAAATGAAAATTCTGTCAAGAATTACTATCCCCCAAGTATGTTCCATGCCTATACATTTCTTTGTTCTGTTGAATACAAAGAAAGATATTTGGAAAAATGTTAGCAACTGACATTTCTGGGACATCATTGACTACCATAGTAAAAATCACAATGGTTTAGTCAAAAGTGTTTGAGAACTGTTTGCTTTTCTAATTTCTTCAAAATATCTCATTTCGAGTTCAACACTAGAAATGTCTTAGTTCACATAAAATAAAAGTACAGTGAAGAAAACATTCTGGTGGAAGAATTAAAAATAGAACATTTTGGCCCGGTTTCACAGACAAGGCTTAGCTTAAACCAGGACTACCTTAGTGAAATTAGGATATTTAAGGAACTTTTATAAAAATGTCTTAGAAAAAAACATTACTGGTTTGCAAATTGACACAACATTTTTTAAATATGCTTATAGTAGACACTATTAAAATCTGTTGTTTACTGAGTGAGCAAACTGTGTCAGCTGTTTCAGTTTGGCAAAGTGGGCAAATCGGTTCGGTGAAATACAACGATCAGTTCACAATGTGTAGTACATTGTTAGTTCAGATGTTCATCTGTGACTGCAAAGCATGCAGTATTCCTTACATCAAGTTGTATTTCATTGTCTGAAAGTGAGCATAAGTCTTATTATATAACAAGTAGAGACAAATGCCCTGCGGGTATTCAACTAGAAAACAGTTTAGAACTTGCTGCAGTTAAACAGCGGTCTTGTGTAGGAATTAGATTTGCATGTGGGTGTATGAAAATGTACGGGCAGATTATGCAACATTATCAGACAGACAGAGTGTAATTAACATTGATATGGGGAAGCAGAAAAGTTGAATGTCCTCTGAGTGTTTTTTTTTTTTTGAGTGATGAACTTTTCAAACAAGCAAATCAAACTATGAGCTTGAAAAACATTCAAAATGCCTGTTGGGACTATAGAATGTAATGTTCCCCTAACATTCGTATAACCAAGCAAAAACGTTCTAAACAGGTTTTAAACATTAAGAGAACATTCTCCATGTTTCCTCCAATATTTACATAACCAAGGAACATTCCTTATACTGTATGTAAAACAGCTAGGCACTTTGAATGTTTTCATAACATAACATACTGTAACTTAATGGGAAAAATAGCAATGTTTAAGGAACGCTAAGTGAATAGATGTGGTAAGTTTTATGACCTGTATAGGCTATACAAATACAGATATAGACTGTAGCGGGTTCGCTATAGTAAGGAAGGAAGAGTACGAGGTTGGTGGGACTGACACGAGCTTTTATTGGTTTGCCACACGAAAAGACAAAAAGTTAATTCCTACAACATATAAATCCACGGCTTTTCCTTCAGCCTGGCTTGAGAAGATAATAATCCAGCAAAGTCCTTCGTTCTTTCCTGCGAGGTTCTGTGATCGTGGCAGCCCGTGTGCAGTCCTTCTCTCTCTCCCCGTTGAGCGTCTCCTGGGTCTTTATATATCGTCTCCCCGCGCCCTTACTGGAATGTACCGAGCCCGTCTGGTCACCCCTCGGAGAAAAAAAAACAAGACCCGCAAATCCGTGGCCACAGTTTTGTAATTCGTTCCCTCAGTTTACAAAACCGTGCTCTCGGATTAATAAACTGTACCCACGAGTTTACAATCCGTGCTCTCGGTTTTGTAAACCGTCCCCTCAGTTTTTGAAATCTGTACCCACGAATTCATAATCTGTGCCCACGCTTTCGCAATCCGTGCGCACGGTTTTGCAAACTGTAGCCTACTCGCGGAATTGACGCCTCTGTCTGTCAACAGAACAAGCTCCTTCCTACAGGAACATTAACCAATATTGTATACTGTTTTATATATAAATTGTCCTAATGTGTTTACACACGAGCGCGTGGCGCATATAAAGCATGCGTTCATTGCTGCGTTTCACTGGCATAAAGTTGGTTTGACATTAAACTTTCATGAATTTAGGGACCATCTCTAAAGTGCACATTAAAATACCCTTTTCCAACTTCAAAAGCATTTAAAGGGAATGATTTATAGCCACAAAACTAACTGTACAGTGTTCATGTGTGTGTCAGCTATTATGCACAACTTTTAGATTATTGAGTATTAAAATAAACCATCGAATCATATGTACATATTCCTATACGTATTGCTATTGAGCTTTAAATGGTATATTTGTGTATGAGACCATTATACACATAGGAATGTTTGCATGTGATTTGACGGTTTATTTTAATACATATCAATAATCGAAAAGGTGTGCATTATATCTCACACACACAAGAACACTTTACAGTTAGTCAGGGAAGTCATTCCCTTTAAATGCTATTGAGTTTTAAAATGTGTATATTTATGTATGAGCCCATACAGCAGTGAAACACATAAGAATATCTGCATTTGATTTAACTGTTTATTATAATAAATATAAATAATCTAAAAGGTGTGCATTATAGCTGACACACACATGAACACTGTACAGTTAGTCTTGTGGGTATAAGTCATTCCCTTTAAATGCCATTAAAGTTGGAAAAAGGTATTTTAATGTGCACTTTAGAGATGGTCCCTAAATTCACGAAAGTTTAATGTCAAACCAACTTTATGCCAGTGAAACGCAGCAATGAACGCATGCTTTATATGCGCCACGCGCTCGTGTGTAAACACATTAGGACAATTTATATATAAAACAGTATACAATATTCGTTAATGTTCCTGTAGGAAGGAGCTTGTTCTGTTGACAGACAGAGGCTTCAATTCCGCGAGTAGGCTACAGTTTGCAAAACCGTGCGCACGGATTGCGAAAGCGTGGGCACAGATTATGAATTCGTGGGTACAGATTTCAAAAACTGAGGGGGCGGTTTACAAAACCGAGAGCACGGATTGTAAACTCGTGGGTACAGTTTATTAATCCGAGAGCACGGTTTTGTAAACTGAGGGAACGAATTACAAAACTGTGGCCACGGATTTGCGGGTCTTGTTTTTTTTTCTCCGAGGGGTGACCAGACGGGCTCCGTAGGGATTGAGACGCAGGTGTTGGTTGTTTGTATTTACTCCACTCACTTACCGCTCGTCTCCCGGCTCTCTCTCCTGCCGCAGACCTCGCTAAACCACGCGCCCCTCGCCACATAGACCCTAATCTTTTTATTGTTTACTTCAACGCTAGTCACTTTTACATCCTGATTTTCCAGAAAGTTCCCCATAAAGTGCACAAATTGACAGTGTAAGTACCTAACTAGTACATAAAACGTGTCTGATCTTCAACTTTAAATGGTCAATTAAATGAAATGTCAATCTTTGTAATCTACTGGTAGATTGTGAAGGACCATCAGAGCACCCTTTATCTAGCAGGACAAGCCAAAGCAACACTGCTGGATAAAACTACTGTACATACAAACTCTGGCCTTAAACTCTCATGGTCAAAATGATGGCCTGAGTGACATTGTAAGAAATACTGGCAGGTTTTTTGGTTTCGCATGTAATTGCTCATGAATATTAAAACACCAGAGCTCTGCGGCAGTATTGGCTACTATTTGCACTCTGTGTGTTGTCACTGGAGTGTTTGTACAGAGCAAGAGTAATTCCCACCAAATCTGTCTCACTGAAAAGAACTATTTATAGCTAGCTAGTTGTGGCATGCATCAAAAGAGTGATTTTCAAAATGTTTAGAACCTAATGCAGTTTCTAATGTTTTTAATGTGAAAAAATCACCTCAGTGGTCATGATCGAGGGGGGGGGGAATTCCAATGGCTCATGGTTTTATTTGTAATGTAACTAATATGTTTATGTTTTGTTACACTTATTGATTAAATATGTTTTTCTAATAATTTTTTTTCTAGAAATCATCTTGTGACCCCACCCCCGCGGCCTTGCGACCCCTAGTGGGACGATAATGCAAATTTAGCAGCTGTGCTTAGCTGCTTACTTTGGGTACACAGCTAGTAAGATGTGTATTTTCTTTTCCTGAAATACAACAAAAGTGGAATGTTCCTGAAGTCCTCAGTGTCAGTGACCTCAGTCACAATAGTGTTTTAACAGGGGGTTTTCTGCTATGCCTTGGCAGCACGCTCAGTTCAAAAGAACCTGAATGAGTGAGGGTAAGAATTAAAAATTAGAAATTAATAGAAGTAGAAGGTGGAGTGGTTAGGAGGGAATGACTGGACTTGGCAAACCCGGTGCAGAGGACATCTGTTCTTGTGTGAATAAGCTCTCCTC
Source organism: Triplophysa rosa (assembly GCF_024868665.1). Classification (NCBI taxonomy): domain Eukaryota; kingdom Metazoa; phylum Chordata; class Actinopteri; order Cypriniformes; family Nemacheilidae; genus Triplophysa; species Triplophysa rosa. The sequence goes on from NC_079912.1 coordinate 5,303,686, forward strand.
TGGTTGTCCACTCTGGCTCAGACCCCAGCCATGCAGCTCAGATTCTATTCTCCGCAACTCAGCATGACAGCACAGATGGTTTACGAGTGGTGCTTTGTGTAAGTATGGCGTTAGAAATTGGACAAAACTATGTGAGCGTGTAAACACAGCGCGCAAGCGGATTACATCTGCGCAAGCACACTGAAAACGCTCGCGCGTAAAATGTAAACCTGTAGAGATCGCAAATCTCTAACTTGAACACAAAAATCAAGATTGTGCACGTAAATCAAGACTTGCAAGGGGAAGTAACAAACCCCCGAGTCAAAGCAGATCGCTCGCGCACACAGTATTGACTGAACGTGCAAGTGCTACTCTACGCGGTCGAGTCATTTTGAATTTCGGCACTAAGGGGGCAGGACACTACAATTTTGTGACAACAAATGCCATTGGCCCTACTCCTTTCTGGAACTCCCATTGTGATTGGCTGTTGCTGCCGCCCTCAAGTCGATGACAGGCCAGGAGAGATGGCAGGAAATTGGGAAAAATAGGATCTAAGGAATTCACATTAAGTAATATTTTATATGTTGGCCCAAATGCAGGAAAATGAATGTGTGCAGTAAGGAGATTTATTAGAAACACTGGGTTAATATATACAGTATATATATATATATATATATATATATATATATTTATGTGAAAGCACTTCTGCTCTGCATTCAGCCAGCAATGGGCATTACCAGTGGTCACCTTTTTGTAGATAAGTCAGTAAAATAGATTAGAAAATGTGTTAAAATATAAAGTTATATATATTACAATTTAACATAGACCTAAGGATTTTTAACATCAACAGAGGTGGGTAGAGTAGCCAAAATCTTTACTCAAGTAAAAGTACAAGTAACTAGAGAAATTGTTACTCAAGTAAAAGTAAAAGTCACTATTTTAAAAATTACTTGAGTAAAAGTAAAAAAGTATGCAATGAAAAAACTACTCAAGTAGCTAGTTACTTAGTTACTTTGTATCTGATTATATAGGCCTACTACATTAAATTAATATTAACACCAATATTTTAATATTACATTTTAATCAATATTTTTAATTATCATAAGCAGATATCTTTGCAATATATAGAGAGACTAAAGAATAGACAAACACAGAAGAGACAAGCATTTCTGTAAATTTCATCTAGTCCTGATGTCAATGTAGTTTACACAACTTATTCAGAATAATAGACCATGTCAAACTAAAGCATGAACTAAACTCAGAGCATTTCCTAAGATGATCTAGAAGTCTAGATCTAGATCTAGCAGTGCTGAAATACACATTTTTGAACAAAGCTCATGTTTTCTCGTGTTGTGTCACGTGTGTCTTGTGAAACGCTCTTACCTGTAAACAAACAGTAAACAGTGAACCACACGCCCAGTTTTCTTCCTTCTGTTCTTCAAATGTATATTTCTGCAAGCCCACGTCTCTGTGTCTGACAGGTAACGCGCATGTTGCGGTGTCTGACGAACAGGTCGCGCGGTGCGCGCAAATGGCGGGCATTTATCATCGCTGGCAAACAATATGACACATTTGCAGTTTTGATTGTATAGATATAGATTAATAGCCACTTCATCCAACGCTCTTCGTGTTCTGCGTGTTTTTAAGTTTCGCGCTATGAGGAGTGAGTAATCCTGCTTCAGATGATTCAGATCGTGCTGCGAACTGAACAAATCATTTGAACTGATTCATTAGCCTATTCAAATGGTTTTGCCCATTGTTCAATTAATGCTTTCAAAAGAATCGACTCAAAAGAATCGATCACTCGGGAATGCCCGTAAAAAGAGACGACAACCTTGAAATAAACAACGCATTTTATAATGCATATTTTAAAATGAAGGAACGAAGGAACGTCACGCAATGTAAGTTATGTAACGAAGTAAAAGTACAGATTTTCTATTAGAAATTTACTCAAGTAAGAGTAAAAGTACACACTTTTAATTTTACTTAAAAAGTACATATTCTCCAAAATGTTACTCAAGTAAATGTAACGAAGTAAATGTAGCGCGTTACTACCCACCTCTGAACATCAACCCTATTACACAGTCAATTGTCATCACTTGAAGAGTGCAGATGGACCCACGGCTGCTGAAGACTGGGCCATTTGTGATAGCGCTAGCATTAGCTAATGCTAAAGATCGGACATGTTTACTTACATTTTACGCCACAATCTGTACAAATAACAAAAGCATCTGTCCTTAGTGTTTAACTAATCTTTAGCATTAGCTAATGCTAGCGCTTTCACCAATGGCAAACAGCCTAAGCAATTAGAGCAAAGGTTATGCCCTAGTATGGTCGTTGTATTTATCAAATTCTCTTTTATTTATAAAAACTCTTTTAATTTGTGTGTATTCTGTCTTTAAATGTTTGACAATTTCTGTATTCTTTTTAAGAGGTAAATTATTTTTTGTTGAGGGAAAACCATAAAACTTAAACTTTTAATATATTGTTTTAAAATTTATTAAGTTAAAATTGTCATAAAAACAACATTACGTTATTTGTTAGGGTTTAGTGAGAAAGACATCGCTTTTTAAATTATGTCGCCATTAAAAAGGCTCATCTTAACAATGTTAAAAAAACAAGAATAGGCTACATATTCTGTGTTTTTGAAGACATTAATCAATGTAGGTAGCCTAAACAGATAATACAGACCAATCGCTTTTTATCTCATGCCAAGCAATATAGAAACTCGTTAATACAGCAGACGGTCCTATCATATGGATGGGTCCTATCACTTCATATTATTTCACGTGTTCTTGTTTAAAAAAAACAAGCTATTTGAGCATGTGAAAGTCGGCTTCCTATTCCGGCTGTAGAGAAAGGAACTCCTCCGTCTGACTCCGAGACAGATAACTGTGAAGCAATTTGATTTGTACTTTTTGTTTGAATAATTTTGATAAATGTAATTTCAAACTTTATCTAAATCAGATGACGCTATTCTCTAATCTCAGTTTTATCCCATTTTTCCATCCGTTAGATTTTTGGACTAACCACGACCCCTGCCTTTCATGCATACAATTTCAAATTCTAGTTCAAATACCTGTGTTTATAATCTTAACGTAATTGTACAGTATATGTAGCTTTTAGATTATTACTTTTCTTATTTTACATGTCATAATAATACATCACTATTCAATTACTGAGTTATCAGAAACAGAATCAGAAGAGCTTTATTGCCAAGTGTGCTTGCACACACAAGGAATTTTCTTTGGTGTTGGAAGCTTCTAGTACAGACATTCAACACAATGACAATACAATATAATACGATTTACAGTCTAAAAGATTCTAGATTGTGCATATATAAAATAAAGACTATTTTACAGAAAATAGGGGATAATACCATATAAGAGACATTGTACAGGGTAGTATATAGTAGACTATACATATTAACAGATTGTATGTACACTTGTGCAAATGGATAATGTAGTAAGTAGAGGTAGTGTTATATACATGTATGAATAAAATGTAGATATAATAAGGCACTATAGTGCGCTCTATAGGAGTAGTGAAAGTGGAATGTTGCTCTTAAGGAGCAGTTATCTGTTTAGGAGAGAGATTGCCTGGGGGAAGAAGCTGCTTCTGTGTCTGGAAGTCCTGGTGTTTGGTGCTCTGAAGCGCCGGCCAGAGGGCATCAGTTCAAAAGGTTTGTGTGCTGGGTGTGTGGAGTCAATGATGATTTTTCTTGCCCTGTTTTTCACTCTTGAATCGTATAGGTCCTGAAGTGTGGGCAGAGGAGCACCAATAATTTTCTCAGCACTACGAACTGTCCGTTGTAGTCTTCGTAGGTCTGATTTGGTGGCCGAGCCATACCAAACAGTAATTGAAGTGCACAGAACAGATTCGATGACCACTGAGTAGAACTGGGTCAGTAGCTCCTGTGGTAGGTTGAACTTCCTCAATTGACGGAGGAAGTATAACCTCTGCTGGGTCTTCTTTACAATGGAGTCTATATGGGACTCCCACTTCAGGTCCTGAGAGATGGTGAAGCCCAGGAACCTGAATGACTCCACAGTATCCACAGTGCTGTCCAGGATGGTGAGGGGAGGAAGTGATGGAGGGTTCCTTCTGAAATCCACTATCATCTCCACTGTCTTGAATGCATTCAGCTCTAGGTTGTTTTGACCTCACCAGGCAGCCAGCTGAGCAACCTCCTTTCTGTAAGCAGATTCATCACCATCTTGAATAAGGCCAATGACTGTGGTGTCATCTGCAAACTTCAGGAGTTTGACAGAAGGGTCTGTAGAGGTGCATTCGTTTGTGTAGAGTGAAAATAGCAGTGGAGAAAGAACACATCCTTGAGGAGCTCCGGTGCTTATGGTACATGTGCTGGATTTAAATTTTCCCAACCTCACTAGCTGCTGCCTGTTTGACAGGAAGTTAATAATCCACTGACCGGTAGAGGTTGGCACAGAGAGCTGGGTAAGCTTGGGCAGTAGGAGGTCCGGGATGATGGTGTTGAAGGCCGAGCTGAAGTCTACAAACAGGATCCTGACGTAAGTCCCTGGTCTGTCTAGGTGTTGTAGGATGTAATGCAGTCCCATGTTTACTGCATCGTCCACAGACCTGTTTGCTCGGTAAGCAAACTGGAGGGGATCAAGAAGTGGTCTGGTGATGTCCTTCAGGTGGGCCAGTACAAGTCTCTCAAATGACTTCATGACCACAGATGTTAAAGCAACAGGCCTGTAGTCATTAAGTCCAGAGATTTTGGGTTTCTTCTGTACAGGGATGATGGTGGAGCGTTTAAAGCATGAAGGGACTTCACACTGCTCCAAAGATCTGTTAAAAATATTAGTGAAGATGGGCGACAGCTGCTCCGCACAGACTTTCAGGCAGGAGGGTGAGACATTGTCTGGGCCTGGTGCTTTTCTGATCTTTTGTTTGTGGAAAAGCTGGCACACATCCTCTTCGCAGATCTTAAGTGCAGGTTGGGTGTCAAGAGGAGGTGTTAATGTTATAGCAGAGATAGGGTCAGGGTAGGTGTGGAGGGTGAGACTCTGCATTTCAAAACGACAATAGAAGTCGTTCAGGTCATCAGCCAGTCGTTGATTACCCACAGACTGAGAGGATGATGGCTTGTAGTTGGTAATGTCTAATAGTAATGTCTTATAGCATGCAATCTAGAATGTCAGTCGTTTCTTCAAATAGCCTATACAACAGACAACCGTGTTTTGCGCAGTAGGCTAGTGATGTTCAAAAATACGTGCTCGAAGGCTGCTTGCATTTACCCGGGCATTTACCATTGCGCATACAGGGAAATATTTCTCCGCATTTGAGTTATTTTATTTGCCGTTTAATTTACTATTTGTAAATAAGATTTTTTAAAGTTTAAAGTTTTTTTTTATTACAACTTCATTGATAAATTGAAGATACAGGCTGATTCAGTGATTGAATTATGTTTCTTTGTAAAATTGAAACTCGTTTAATTCAAAGGTAGCGCCAAAAAGTGAGAGCTTGCTCTTTAGTGTTGTTATAATGATACGATTGTTTTACAGCGTGTTATACAGATTTTTTTTCATTATGTATACGGTTGTGAGGTGAGCAAGGTTCCCCTCCAATGAAATGAACACACTGGCCCCCTCACTTTGTACACCCTATAGCGTCAATTCTGCCTGGACCATCATGTCTGAGTATTTGAACGCAGAACATCGAAAACGATAGATTATATTATTATACATAGTTTGTTTCAAAAATGAGAACCCAATTAAAAAAAAATCAAAAATCATGTTTTTAATTATGTTATCATGCTTTTATTGTATTAGTTAGCTGTGGTTTTTGTTGTTGTTATGGCTTAAATCAAAACAAACCAACTGCAGTTTGATTGGTAATAATTGGAATGCACAATAAAAAACATGATTTTTGAAAAAAAATGTAAGACCTATCTCATTTTGGAACCAAACACTTCATATATGTTAATATAATATATATAACGTTATATTACAACACATTTTACTTATCTATATTACTCGCCAATCTACAAAAAGGTGACCACTGGTAATGTACATTTGCTGCTGAATGCAGAGCGGAAGTGCTTTCATATATTTTATAAAATTATATTAACCCAGTGTTTCTAATAAATCTTCTTACTGCACTCATTCGTTTACCTGCATTTGGGCCAACATATAAAATATTACTTAATGTGAATTCCTTAGATCCTATTTTTCCCAATTTCCTACCATCTCTCCTGTTCTGTCATCGACTTGAGGGCGGCAGCAACAGCCAATCACAACGGGAGTTCCAGAAAGGAGCAGGGCCAATGGCATTTGTTGTCACAAAATCGTAGTGTCCCGCCCCTTTAGTTCCAAAAGTCAAAATGACTTGCGCGCATAGAGTAGCACTTGCACGTGCAGTCAATACTGTGTGCGCGAGCGATCTGCTTTGACTCGGGGGTTTGTTACTTCCCCTCGCAAGTCTTGATTTATGTGCACAATCTTGATTTTTGTGTTCAAGTTAGAGATTTGCGATCTCTACAGGTTTACATTTTACACGCGAGCGTTTTCAGTGTGCTTGTGCAGATGTAATCTGCTTGCGCGCTTGTGTTTACACGCTCACATAGTTTTGTCCAATTTCTAACGCCATAGTATGCTTGTCTACCTGTTCCCGTGTGTGCAAAAACAGTACCCCTTGTCATCTAAACCAGCCTGGCAATTCATGACATTTCATCATAGTATAGCAATGAAAGCACTTATACAGTGAGGGAAATAAGTATTTGATCCCCTGCTGATTTTGTAAGTTTGCCTACTTACAAACAAATGAAGGGTCTATAATTTTTATGGTGGGTTTATTTTAACTGATAGACACAGAATATTAAAAAAAATCAGGGGAAAAAAATGTTATATAAAGGTTATAAATTGATTTGCATTTCAGTCAGTGAAATAAGTATTTGATCCCCTACCAACTAGCAAGAATTCTGGCTCCACAGATTGGTTATGTGCCTATATGGACCACAGATTAGTCCTGTCACTTTAAGAAAGTACTCCTAAATCAGCTTGTTATGTATATAAAAGATGCCTGCCAACAGAATCTGTATCTTCCAGTTCAACCTCTCCAACACCATGGTCCAGACCAAATAGGTTTTAAAGGATGTCAGCGACAAGATTGGAGACCTGCACAAACCTTGAATAGGCTACAGACAGAAGCTTGGTGAGAAGGAGACAACTGTTGGTGTGATTATTTGGAAATAGAAGACATACAAAATAACTATCAAATGCCCTTGTTCTGGAGCTCCCTGCAATATTTCCCCAATGGGGTAAAGATGATCATGAGAAATGTTAAAGATCAGCCCAGAACTACACGGAAGAAGCCTGTTAATGATTTCAAGACAGTTGGGAACACAGTTAGCAAGCAAAACATTGGTAACACATTGGTAACACGCTATGCCACAGTAGACTGACATCCTGAAGCACCCGCAAGGTCCTCCTGCCCAAGAAGGCCCGCCTGGCTCGTCTTAAGTTTGACAATGAACATAAAAATGATTCAGAAAAGGCTTTGGCGAAAGTGCTGGCACTGCTGTGAGACCAAAATGGACTCCTGTGTTTGGAGGGAGAGAAATGCTGACTATGAGCCCAAGAACATCATGTCTACAGAGAAGCACAGTGTTGGAAACATTCTGCTTTAGGGCTTTTTCTCTGCTACAGGTATACAGGATGACTTCACCGCATTGAGGGGCTGAGGGACGGGCCCATGTACCGTAAAATCTTGGACGAGAACCTCCTCCCCTTAACTAGGTCACTGAAGATGGGTCATGGATGAGCCTTTAACATGACAAAGACGCAAAACATATTGCCAAGACAACCAAAGAGTGGCTTAAGGAGAAGCACATTAAATGTCCTAGCCAGTCTCTAGACCCTAGTCCTATAGAACCTCTGTGAAGGAGGCTAAAACTCCAATTTGCCGAGCGACAGCCAAGAAACCTTAAAGATGACAGAGGAGTGGACTAAATGTATCCGGACACATGTGCAAACCTGGTGACCAACTATCAGAAATGTCTGACCTCTGTGCTTGCCAACAAGGGTTTCTCCACAAAGTACAAAGTTATGTTTTGCTTGGGGATCAAATAATTATTTCACTGACTGAAATGCAAATCAATTTATAACCTTTATATAACATTTTTTTCCCCTGATTTTTTTAAATATTCTGTGTCTATCAGTTAAAATAAACCCACCATAAAAATTATAGACCCTTCATTTGTTTGTAAGTAGGCAAACTTACAAAATCAGCAGGGGATCAAATACTTATTTCCCTCACTGTAGGTCAGGCAGAAACCAGGGGCAAGTATTTGATGACAAGTACTTGATCAGAAGGCCCGTTCTCTTTGTGAATGCCTTCCAGACACCTTACTGGTGTCTTACCATCTCACGGACTACTGCAGTGTTCTGTTAGCCTTCTTAGATGCATGAGTACACCTCTGAAGATGATGTTGAACCTGGTGTGGTGTCTTTAATTAACATGGACACATAACACTCTAGGGCAGGGCTAGTCAACTGGCGGCCCGTCAATCATCTTTACCTGGCCCGCCTTAACATTTCAAATAAGTGGAGAGACTTTAAGATCGGTGTGCTTTAAATGCATGTCCTCCTGAGACGCCACATCTTTAAAAGTCCAAAACGCTGCTACATTCAAAACGAGAGTAATTCCCGCGGCTCATAATGTTTTACGTCTTATTAAGCGATTTGATCGGTCAGTCCAAGAAACTTAATGTTATTTACAACGTTAAAATCAGCAATACATTGCACGGCCACAGGCAATCGGTTTGCGCACGCAATAGGTCGCGTACTAAAACGCGTTTTCTGCCCTTGAAAGTAGTCTAACTGTAGGAAGGGTACACCACGTGAACGGTTGTCTCAGATATGGGGGAAACGGTGTTGTTTTTATTACTGCATTCATTATGAATAACGGCTATATTTACGAAAAACAGCTATTCATCTCCCCCCAGTACTCGCACTATACAAAGGATCTGCCCTATAAGTGCGTGGGGCACATGAATGCGATCGGAAATTCACCCGAAGATGTGATAATAGCGTTCAGTTTCTTGCACAGATCAATTGACTCGCTTTATAAGACACGACTTTAACGTCACAAGGGGCAGGGATTACTTTTGTGTTGAATGTATTTGCGTTTTTTACTTTTATTGATTTAACTTTAATTAATTCAACCAAATATCTTCTTGAAAAAACAATGTCACCCACATCTCGATGTACTGGAGGACTGTGGGTGAGTAAATTAGTAGCAATTTTTGGATAAAGTAATGCATTAAGGAATATAAAGTACAATTAAAAAGACAATATCCCTTTTAATTTAATATCTTGAAAAGGCACAAATACTGGATGCAATGTTTGTGTGCATGTTTTAATCATGGCCTATACTGTAAGTAACAGCAACAAAAGCAGTATAAAAGGAACAAAACGCAAAAAAATAACAGAAAAACTAAATAACAGAAGAAATGAGAATATGGTAAAAAACTGGCCCGCATCCTATTTATACTTTTGGAATCTGGCCCTCAAAGAAAAGTAGTTGAACACCCCTGCTCTAGGGCCACATCCACACGAAGCCAGAGCTTTCCCTATCAGATCTTCTTTTTCTTTTCAAGGCGTCGTCTCAAGAAATATCTGCGTACACACGAAACCGCTAAACCGACCAAAACGATGTAGTACACATGCCAAATCAGTATGTGAAGTTGTAATTATGCCACAGAGATGCACTAAAAATGGAGAAGAAGATTTGGAGCATGCGCATAAAGTTTGGCCGTTTCTCAATATGCGTTCTTCAGCGGTCTTGTGTTCTCGCTCTATGTCATCAACAACAGTCAAAGTCCAGTTCCAATACTCAAGAACACAAGAACAGAGAACGCATGAAAGTACCCGTATGTGTTCTCGATATCAAGGATGCATCATATGCATCGTACACATACAGAATCCGCTTGAAGTCCCAGAAGTCACAGCGTGGCATCCATCCAAGTTCGTTCTTCCAAGGCTGCCTCGCAAGACCGGTCTCCACAAGAACACAAGTCCGTTCTTTGCGTTCTTGGAATTGAGAAACCGTATTTGTGTGCTGGGGTGATGACATCATCGATTCAGTAAATTTACGGATCGGCTGTACACACGAAACGCAAGGTGCCTTTTTTGTAGCTATCCACTCTGGGACCTGGTTTAAAAAAATTGCGGTTTCAGGCACCCAAAACGCCGGATCCACCTGGACGAAACGTCGATACTATATAAAATCTTTACATATACAGTACAGCTAAATGCGTCTCTGTGTGGATAGAGCTTAAATGGAAATTTAACAGTAACCTTTTTGAGCTACGGAGGTTGACGTCTCGCAATCTGAACTCCGCCATTTTGGCAGGCATTCAGGAGAGCGCAAGAGCAGCTGTAGCATTGGTATTGACAGTGGTCAAACAATCATTTAAAACCAGGCTGTATAGACTTTACAAATCGTACTATTTTAACATGGTGGACAGCTGCTGTGTGCGGGGATGCCAGAACAGGCGGGGGAAAGCAAAGGGCAAATCATTTTATCAAATTCCTAAAGATCCAGAATCCCAAAAAAACAGGAGATACTAAGCATAACAAGAGGTATGAAAGAACGTCGACACAACAGCAAAAAGCAAATGTGGGTACGTTTAATTGCAAGAAGTGTGGTAAATCTCATCTACCTCGACAATGTCCAGCCTTCGGAGACACGTGTCATGCCTGCGAAAAACGCAATCACTTTGCCTCGGTGTGCAGATCTGAAAACAAGGATACACAAACAAAACAAAAAAGGAATGTCACTGTTCATTCATTGTTCATCGGATCAGTAAAACTAAAAAAGATCACTGACTCGACAGAGAAAGCATGGTACACAGCCATAGACATTGGAAATGTATCAGTGAAGTTCAAATTGGACTCGGGGGCAGAAGCAAACATTCTACCTTTGGACATTTACCAATCCGTAAAAGGAGCAGGGTTGTTGCAACCTACTTCGACCATGCTGGTGGCATATGGAGGGACAAGACTGAAGCCAGAGGGCATGGCCACGTTGCAGTGCATCACACCCAGGGTGCAAGCTTGCTTACCTTTCTACATAACGAGACACTCATCGACACCAATACTTGGTAAGGAAGCATGTGAACGGATGCACCTATTGAAAAAAGTGGACACTGTCGTAAACAACTGCGCAACCTCCAAAGAAGAGCTGATGTCTCAGTATCCCACAGCTTTTGAAGGACTTGGTCAGTTTCCGAGTGAACACCATATACATGTGGATCCCAAAGCAATCCCTGTCATCCATGGCTGCAGAAAAATTCCCCTAGCAGTGATGGGCAAACTGAAGAGCACACTGGACCGTCTATTGCAGGAAGATGTTATAGCACCAGTCACTCAACCTACACCTTGGGTTAACAGCCTTGTAGTCACAGAAAAGAAAAATGGGACATTATGAGTATGCTTGGATCCCCGCGACCTAAATAAAGCTGTTCTTCGTCAACACTTCTCTATCCCAACGACCGAAGACGTCCTGTGTAAACTGGCAGGAAAGAAAATCTTCTCCATCTTAGATGAAAAGGATGGTTACTGGCAAATCAAGCTCGACACAGAATCCTCCCTGCTATGTACATTCAACACGCCGTGGGGTCGGTACAGATTCAAACGTCTGCCTTTTGGAGTCAAGTCTGCTAGTGAAGTGTTCCAGCAGTACAATAATGAAGTGTGCGGGGACATAGAAGGTGTGCATATTGTAGCTGATGATATGATCGTCGCAGCAACCACAGAACAGGAACACGATGCAATTATTGCTAAAATCATGGAGAGGGCGATACAACACAATGTGAAATTCAACCCTGACAAGATACAGTACAAAGTGAACAACGTACATTTTATGGGACATGTGATTACCCCACAGGGTGTGAAAGCAGATGATGGCAAGACACAGGCTGTGATACGAATGCCAGCGCCCACAGACAGACACGCATTGCAGCACCTCTTGGACATGATAAGATATCTTGTTCCATTCATTCCAGGTGAGGCTTCACTCACAGCACCTCTCAGACAACTTTTGAGAAAAGACATTGTTTTCCAGTGGCAACCAGAACACGAGGTGGAATTGCTGGCACTTAAGACGGCATTGACCAGCACACCAGTTCTCAGGTACTACGACCCCAACACGATGCTCACCATTCAAATAGACGCGTCCAAAGATGGTTTAGGATCATGTCTGGTGCAGGATGGACAGCCGATAGCGTATGCATCCCGCGCATTGACAGACACGGAGCAAAACTACGCTCAGATTGAAAAAGAGCTACTTGCGATTGTATTCGCCACCAAAAAGTTTCATCAGTATGTGTACGGACGTGATGTAAAGGTACAGTCAGACCACAAGCCATTGGAGGCCATTTTCAAGAAATCACTGAGTAAAGCACCAGCAAGACTCCAACGTATGCTTTTACTGCTACAGAAATACAGCCTCAATGTTCAATACATGCCAGGGAAGGACATGTTAATTGCAGATGCCCTGTCGCGAGCTGTCGCCGACGGTCAACAGACGTGTGCGGAAGATTTCAGTGAAGAAAGAGTTGTATATGCGCTAGAAGCAACAGAGGCTCTCAGTGAAGAAATGCTGAAGCAGCTTAAAGAAGCCACTGCAAGAGACAGTACACTACAGTTGCTCATGAAAACACAAAGGAGCGGATGGCCCACACGCAGAAAGCAACTCGATCTTTCAATACATCAGTATTGGCCTGTTAGACACACTGTGTCTGTACAGGACAACATATTGTTGGTATCGGACAGGATTTTGATTCCAGAGTCAATGAGAGCAGAGATGCTGCAGAAACTACACATCTCGCACCAAGGAATGCAACGCACAAAATCACATGCCAGAAAGTTTCTCTATTGGCCGTGTATGACAAAGCACATAGAACAAATGGTCGAGTCATGTTCAACCTGCCAACAGCCCAAGAACCAGAAAGAGCCCCTCATACCTCACGATATTCCTGAGCTCCCATGGTTAAAAGTAGCTGCTGACATCTTCGAAATCAGAGGTCAGTCATTCCTTCTAGTTGTCGACTATATGTCAAAGTATCCTGAGGTAATGAACATCAAAGACAAGACGGCACGTACAGTAATTCAAAAGCTGAAAGCGGTGTATGCAAGACATGGCATCCCAAAAGAATTAGTGTGTGACCACGTACCATTTGCAAGCTACGAAATGAAGAACTTTGCTGCAGAATGGGGCATTAAACTGACACATTCCAGTCCAGGTTACCCACAATCAAATGGACTAGCGGAAAGAACAATCAAAACTATCAAACATGTTTTGAAAAAAGCGGGACAATCAGGGCAGGATCATCACCTTGCTCTACTCTCGCTGAGGAATACTCCTATCACAGGTATGTCCTATGCTCCATCTCAGGTCCTAATGGGAAGAGTTCTCAGAAGTACCATCCCAGCATCCAGTGAAGTTTTACGACCTACCACTCCCAGAGATGTTCACCAGACGCTGGAAAGTCTGCAGAAGAAACAGGAGTGTTATTACAACGAACGAGCGAAACCCCTGACAGAGTTACATGCTGGAAACACAGTTCACATTGAAAAGGACAGAGGGTGGAAACCGGGTCTCATCATTTCAAAACGAGGTGAATCAAGATCATACAATGTCATCAATGCTGCAGGAAAACAGATCAGACGCGACAGGCGCCACCTGAGGAAAACTGTTCATAAAAGCACAGAGTTGTTTAAGCCTGCAGATGAGCCCGATGACGATACACACTCTCAGATCTCAGAGCCACAGGAGGTAGCAGGACAATCTGTACAGCAAAGTCCAGATCGAGTCTCACACAAATGCAACACAACTACCACCAGAAGAGGTCGGGTTGTGAAAGCTCCAGTGAAGTTTAAAGACTATTGCATGACTTCAATAGACTAACCTATGGTGGTCTGAGAATCCATTACAGATGGTATTAATGTGAAATAAATATGCCTAAGCTTTAAAATGCCAATTTGGTAATACATTCAGAGTAAATGAGAAAAAGTGTTTGTTTTACAGAGTTTGGTATCTGTGATAAGTGCACGTAATCTGTTTGCACTGATGTTGTTCTGACTATTAATGTAATTGGGAAAAGGGGGGATGTGGTGTATTTATGCAAGTGCATATACATGTTATCCCCACTAGGGGGCTGTAAGGGTCATTGGTGTGGCTGTTACTCGAATGAGTAAGAATGTTGTTATGTGTGCTAATGGCAGCACAGCTACTTATTCATGTGTTCCAATGAAGATGTCAACTTGAGACATAACCTCGGGGCACAAAGTTCTTATTTACCACTCATAAAGAAGTGAGTATACAACAGTCTGCAGGGATTCTTGACCTTGCTTTTCTTTGACTGTTACTGTATATCTCCTGTGCTTTCCAAACCAGACTTGCATCAAATCACAAATTATTACAGTAATGTTTACAGTAGTGTTTCTTCCACAGTTTTATGGATCCACAATAATCTTGGTCTGTATTACAAAATTCTTACAATACTGTCTTTCAGTTGGAACAGTTCACCCCAAAATGAAAATTCTGTCATCATTTACTCAGAGTTGTTCTAAACCTGTATAAATGTCTTTGTTCTGATGAACAAGGAGAAAGATATTTGGAAAAATGATTGTAACCAAACTGTTCTTTAAACCCACTGAGTAGGAAAAATTACTTTATAATTTGTTTTGTTTTGTTCTGTTAAACACAAAAGAAGATATTTTGAAGAATGTTGGACAGCAAACAATTCTGGGGCACTTTTGACTACCATTGTTATTTTTCCTATGGTAGTCAATGGGCTACAAGAACTGTTTGGTTCAACCAAACAAAGAAATTTATGCAGGTTTGGAAAAACTAGAGAGTGAGCAATTCATGACAGAATTTTCATTTTTGTGTGAACAATCCCTTTTAATTGTACTATACATAAAACTGTCCCGGTTCCTAATCCTGGTCAACAGGTGTGAGTTATAACCATTTCATTAAAGCAATATGCCATTGAGGCATTCAAATACAAATACAACAGCAGGAAAATACTTAAATAAGGTCTAAGGTACTGTTAATGTTGCTTGTAGTGTTTGCTAATGTGAAAACTAACAGACTAATACAGTATACTGCTTGTTAGTTCATGGTAATTTATGTTGTTAACTAACATAAAAAAATAGCTGTACAAATCTTATTGATAAAAATGTTAATGATATTACGTGCACAATTACTTTTTTTAGATAATGTTCCCTTTTTTTTCTAAAGAAAACCCCACCCCCAGATTTGGTGTCTAATTCAATACATTGAGTTATTCTCATTTACAGAAAGGAGTGCCTTTGAGTACATGGGTCATTGGATATGGTCCATTTGATTCATGTAGACTCATGTTTAAGTTCATTTACTTTGAGTGAGTTACATGCTGGGTGCAGTCAATCTTCATGTATACACAATAAAACAGTCTCTCTTGAAACCGGCAAACTCTAAAATAAATAAATATTGCCCAATTTCCAAAAAAGTTGGGACGTAACACATTCCAAATAAGTCTAGTCCTTCATGAGCAATGATGGACCAAAGCTTTGCCAATTTGCCCCCAGATCCGGATGCTAACTTTCCACCAATTTCAGAACAACAGGATTTCAGACATTTTCCCTCTACAATCAAAGAATCATGTCAATTATATTCTGCAGTATATTTCACAGTTGACCCATCTGTAAATGTTCCCTAAAGTTTCTCTTAATATTCACGACAATGACCAGCAGAGATGGCTCATCAAATATCACAGATTTAACTTTAAAAAGTTTTTTCTTTTTTTAAGGACGTATACATATGTCAAAAAATACTGATTTGTCTTCTATTGCATGATGTTGCCTCAGGGTAACAAACCTAGTTTCTTACAGGAACAATATGGGATTTTTAGGATGATCTATTGACAGAAATGCCATATAATATACAAAACTATTTCTTCAGAGGTATATAAAGACCTTACGCAATGAACAGTTATGTTTGTAATACCTTAGAATAAACTATTATATCTACATACAGAGCGGGCCTACATACATTGAATTTGCCGCCATGTTTTGTACAGCAGCCCTAAACGGACAAACAACTCTACAACACACGTTTCCTCTCCCTCTAACGCAAAGTGTTTTTTGTCCACAATACATCTAGGAATGTTAATTAAATACAAATTTGGAATGGTCTCTTATTTTTTTCTGCTGCTGTATAGCTGCACAACGTGTAGCTGAGCCATATGAGTTTGTAATTCAACATGAAACGTAATGTAGCCTACGAAGCATACCATACTGTATATGAGGAAATGAAAAGTCTTCATATACCTGTCAGTATGTACATATAATACTAATCTTTCTGTCTTTAAGTCTCCACCACCTGCTTCCATAGCTTCTACTTTATGCACAAATAATAGCTGCACCTACTTGAGCTGTTGTCATGGCAACTGCACAAGACATTGTGTAAGGCAGACAGAGAGATGATGTGTCACCCAGTCATTATGTTGCTCGAAATGTACTCTGCGTTCCAATGTACACGAGTGTACATTATACCTTTATAGGACAGCAGTATGTGTTTGTAGACATTTAAATCAAGTATTGTCTAAGAGAGTGTTGTCATGAGTGAATTCTGAAAATGCAAGATGTGCGATACTATGACGCTTACAATCCTGAGAGCTATTGTCATACACTGTCTTGAGACTAAAGGCTCACTCTAACTTGTCAAACTTGTACAACTGTTTGTTGTAAAAATGCAACTCCAGAGGAACAACAAAGGTAAATAAGAGACACTGCCCCCTGAAATGTGAATAAAATAAAATATATCAAGATGACCATATTTACAATTGCACTTTTGAGAAGCAAATAAAAGTGAGCACAAAGTAATTTAATATTTCATGATATATACAAAAAAAGACAACCAAAAGTGTAAATCTAACCGATGGCTGTATATACAGTATGACTCCATTAAATGCGGAGATGCTGTATAGAAGTTTTGCCAATGAATGAATGATACTGGGCCCATGTGTAACATAAGAAAATATGTAACAACTAATTGATGCTATCTGGGACCGTACCATAAGGGCTGCTGGTTAAGGTCACTGATTCTGATTTAACTGAGAGGATCATTAATTTACTAGTTAATTGTTTGACATTCCCTTAGCAGAAGCTTGCCATTGAAATCAGCTTGTAGAAGATTAATTGTTTCGACTGTTATTGTGGAATAAAGAGGGGAGTCTTGTTCAGCAGCACAATACTGAGATTGTTCTCTCTGTAACTAAGCTCATGGATCATCACTGTGATTTTCCATCACCAGTCCAAATCTTCCAACCCCCTTTGCTCTCATTGACAAAACAAGATAAGGCTCATCTTTGACACATTGGGATTGAATTAGGTTTTGCATGACAGTTACCAACATTCTTATAACAATGATCTTCTTTGTGTTCTGCAGAAGCAAGTCATACAGGTTTGAAATGACAAGAGGGTGAGTAAATGATGACTGTCATTATTTTCTACCAACATTCGGCAACCAGAGAAGTACTGCAAATTCTATTTTGCCTTAATTTTGAAATATATATATATATATATATATATATATTTACATTTCTGTAAATATTGATTTACAGAATGAATCATTGATTTAACAGATGCTTAGTGACTTCACTGAGTGCAAAGTCTTGTTTGAAAGGAATGCAAAATTCTTGAGGCTTGACCCTCTGCGCACGCACCCCAAAACCCACACACTTAACCTTATTTTACCTTACTGTGCTTTCCTATAGAAGTCCGCATACACCAGTATACCCACACATACAACATGATACATTTACAATCCTACTCCAGACTTGAAACGCAACAAGCAGAACTGCACAGTAAGACAGTTATCACCAAAATAACACGCAATACAAATACAAATCATTATTAAACATATGCATTATGATCAGCGTGCCGCGTGTAGGCCTATGTGCTCTTCAACGGAATAATGGACCAGGTTGCACACACACAACAGACATTGCCTCCTAGTATGATCATAAAACCAACACAGACTAACGTACACAATACCAGTTTAAAAAGCGACACCTCATGGGAGCGCTCTCAGCAAAGAAAACCTTTACAACGTTAAGAAAAACGTTACACTGGCAGACATTAAACAGAGATTCACCAGCGAATAAACTGTGATTATAATAAATCTTAATATTAAACTGGTAACGTTACAGTGAACTAAATGTATGGAACTGACTGTAGTAAATTTACCATTTATTTGATAAAATGTCACTGTTATGCAGAATAACAGCAAATGTGTACAATATGTGGTAACACTTTATTTTACGGTGCCCTTGTTACGCATGTTACATGTATTTACTATAGTATTTACTATAAATGATGCATAATTACATGTAACTAACCCTGACCCAAACCCTAATCCTAACCCTAACCCTATAGTAAATACATGTAGTTGCTTTTTATTACTCAGTACTTAAATGTATAATTACACTGTAACACGGGCACTGTAAAATAAAGTGTAACCCAATATGTTAAATTTAAGACTGACCAGTCAAAATCACTCATCTCAAATTAAGCTCACATCAGCAACCAGAATTAATTGAGGCACGGAGGCCTAATAAATCATAAATAACTTACAATTTGATGATCAAATTACTTGATAACAAAGTCTTCCTCCAGTTGTTTTGAACAACGTTTATCAGCTTTTCTCTTTTTTTTCCGAGACTTGATAACAAAGTTTATCCACAGGCTGTTACTGTTTTGCGCTTTGAATGACGTTTTCCGCATTTCTTCTTCTTTTTTTAAGTTTGGCGGTTGGCAAACCTGCTTCGGGTGCTTCTTCTGCTTTACGAGATTGCTGGTGAACAACCACCCGGATGGCGGAAAGTTAGCAAAAAAACATGTTAATTAGTAAACTCAGAGGTGCCGGCATAAGGGGTGTGACAGATCTGGTAAGTTAGTGGGTGGGGAGAAGTAACGGAATGTGCAACCTCTGAGGGATTTTCTAACTAACTATTTAGATGTATTGAAAATGCACATAAAAAAACCTAAATGGAAACAGACATGCAAAGATAATCTCAGAATTATCAAAGACATTTAATGTGATTTTATCTTGAGTTTGCCTTAGTTCAAATGAGAGTTAAGGTGATGGAAACAGTTCATTGTCATAATGATGATGTTGTGAATATTTGTGCATGTAAACAAATAAAACACAGCCCTCAACATTTGTGTAGAATTCAGGTGTTTAACGTTAAACTTAAATTACACCTGCGGGTGCATGTAGGCTGCTGTGTATAACGTTAGACACATTAAGCATTTAATCATCCTTTAACCGTATTTCATCAGTTCTTCCGCGTCTCTTCGCAGCATTTGTCCATCAACACAAATATCTCTCTCTGAAGTTTCCATCATAACAAGTTCCCTTCAATATACAGTATAATGCAAAACATGCGACTTGAATAAATATATGTGGAATATTTGACAATTAAGATTAACAAAGCGAAAGGGAAAAACGGTGACAATATGCTGCTGAGTTTGGTTCAGTTTGTCATGACAGAGCGCATGTTGTAAGTTTTCTTGATTTTTGCAAAAGCACAATGTTCTGTTTTTTAAGTGCAAGTGTGTACACGAGTAGCTAAAAGTAGGCTAGTTAACTTTGCAGTATTTAATGAAGAACTCATAATCATATCCAGAGCCGTTTCTTGCTATATGCGGACAATGTGGCTGCATAGGGCCCCGCAGCCACCAGGGGGCCCCCAAACTGCAAGTTCAGCCTCATATTTTATTATATTTTGGAGAATTAAAAGTACCTGTCTTTATTTGCATGTATTGCATGCATTCATTATGCATTCATTTGCAAAGCATGTAAGTGTTCATGGGGTAATCAGGTCAAAATCACCTGTGGGCTGGGCTGTCACGTGGTAAGTGACGTCTGCCGACAGGTCTGACAGGATGATTGACAGCCGCCCACCTTCCACTGAAGTGATGAGAATAACGGTAGACGCTAATTACAATGTCATCGAAACGTACTTATGAATCTGGTGCAGAGAAACGCAAAAAGAAGAAAAACGATGAAGAAAAACGATCACAGGATAAAGGTAAGGCATTTGATGTGGGTGGAGGGGGACACATAATGCCAACTTTTGAACAAGTTAGTTTGCTACTTTTGTCATGATGGCTAGCTCAGCTAGCCTCAGATAAATGTGAGCTACCTCAGCTAACGGGCTATTGTTTGTTTGTATGTAAATAAAGTCAGCTTTATCCACAGTTTGCTTTACAAAAAGGCTCAAATAAATGTGTCTCAAGCATGTGCTACTATTTTATAAATAAAACCAATTATTATCAGACTGATTATTGTTACTTTTAGTAGTAGTAGTAGCAGTATAGCAGTGGATTATTCATATAGCACTATGAATTTTAAATGATCACTATGCTATGAAATATTATCCAATTCTTTGCTCTATTGTGTTTATTTTTTATTGATTGTGCAATAACATGGATGCTGGTCCATTATAAACTTATTTATTTATAAATAATAAGTAAGTTTAGTTATTTATTTTTTACTGTTTTGGAATGGTGGGTTAAAGCTTTTTTATGTTATGCCACCTCAAAGTTTACATTAAACATTTTTCAAGAACACACTATATCTGTTGCATTTATTAATGTACTCTAGCCTGCTTTCCTCTTAAAATGTAACAGACTGCTGCATCGTCACAGAATATATGAAAAAGTTAGGAATCTCTACCTCAGAGTTTGAAAAAATGGGGCCCCCAAATAGTATCTCGCATAGGGCCCCCAAACAGCTAGAAATGGCCCTGATCATATCTGTTTGACCATAAATCATCACAGAGTTTTTTACATTGATTCTGCCGTAACAGCTTAAGCGATTGTGCTGGCTCCTTACGTGCACACAGTATTCCAGCAATTTAACAGACTGTTCATTATCAAAATAAAATAGTTATTGCCATTATAATTATTATACGTGCTTTTAATGAAATATATGGACGCAACAGGTCAGCACGAACGTTTTCCATTAGCGCTTGAGGAGTGGGATCTGCCAAATGAGGTGCCAGATCAGATTTCGGAGGTGCCAGATCCGGCTTGTTCCGTCACAAATTAAGCCCTGGCGCCCATTTAGAAAGATGAAATGATTGGTCAGTTTTACTGTCACTCAAAATCAATCTCTCCCATTGATTTACTGTACTCTAAGCAAGCGGTATGCTAACAGAAGGCGCCCGAGGTAAGCACACGTTCGACTTCGTGCAGTTGCAGCATGCGCAGGCTGTGCAGACAGCGTATGACATTGCAGAACTGCGACTGCTGTGATCTTGAATTACTCTCGTGAGACTTGGAAATCTCACGTGGATAGAGTCCGCATCAATCCAGGAAGTCAAATATACATATCTAATAGGGAAAATCGACCGACTTCTATTGAAAATAATATTTTAAAGTTTTTAAATGTTTACAGCATGTCCTGTAAGCACTTATAGGATAATATTAAAAAGTATTTATACTCCATCTAGCTAAACATTTAAATTGTAAACGAGATTTGAACAGTTAACATTTATGAATCCAGAAGGCAACGTCTATCCAAAATGACTCAAAGCTCTATACATTTTATTTGCGCATTCCCGAACCCATGACCCTGGCAAGATTTATGTATCAGCTAAAGATGCTACTATCTATCAATCAATATTAATCGATTTGGACAGATCTCTGTTGACTGTGTGCAGTTTAAGCATCACTCAGCAGATTGTCTTATTTATGTAATTTTTTGTAAGGTAAATATATTGTGCACTGCTAGCAAAAGTACTTTGCTACTTGCCATTAAAAAGCTAAAAAGAAATGTTTGTTACTGCATTTTAGGCATTTTTAAAGGCTTTCTTCTATGCAGCAAAATTGCTTTTTTATTCCTCTTCATTTAGTAAAATGAGAAGTGTAGATAACACATAAGACTGGCATACATAAAATATGTAAAGTTTAATGATTGTCTTTTAATTGATTCAAAAGTAAAGAAATGGCATTACCCACACCTAACATCTCCGTTTTATATTAGTGTTTATGTTTCTATTATTTTACTAGGGCTGTCAAACAATTAATCGCATCCAGAATAAAGGTTCGTGTTTACATAATATACTGTGTGTCTGTGTATATTAATTTTGAATTTATAAACACATACACGTATACATATTATTTAGGAAATATTTACATAATAATTATTTAAACCATACATAAATGTTTATTAGTTTTAATAGTTCATATTTTTCTTAAATATATGCATGTGTATGTGTTTATAAATACAACATTAATATGCAAAGTACACAGACATATATTATGTAAACTATTCTGGATGCGATTAATCATTTTCATTGTTCACTTTTTCAGCTAGCAAATAAACAGAATTTCAAAAACTGACCAGAAACAATACAATACAAACCTTGTTTCATTTAGAATTTGGTTTGAACAATAAAAAAAAGATTCAAATACTCTTAGTTCATAGTTGCTGCTTTTTCAAATCTACATGTCCCAAAATAATCGTGCTTGTATTGAATGACCACAAAATAACCTAAAAGAACTATGACGTTTCATAAAGAAATATTTCAGCTAAAACAACTCCTCAGTTACTGCTCCATTTCTTCTGTCGAGAGAACTGTATCACAGTTTGGAGGCAGTCAATAAAGATTTACTCAGGTCCTTTGCCTCCGCAGCAGTTCTTACACGTTCATAACCCAAGATGGCCATCGACTGATAGCAGTACTCCTCTACTTGTTTTATCTGCTGAATACTCAACACTGTTCTCCATGCACTGGCAGCCTGAGTGGCATTCCTGGCCGACACAATAAACGGCTTTGAGGAAGAGCTTGTGCCATTGGTCATGTTGAGAGCGAAAGATTCGATGTCCAGATTAAAACTCAGATTGGCAAACTGATAAACATTCTGGAGTGCTTTCACAGGGTTATCCACTAGATCCTCATAACGCACCGCCATGTATTTCCCTTTCAGCCAGCCGGGTGGATTTAAGGCGGTCCTCAAACTTCTGAAGGTCCGATCGCATATCACCTCCATAGCCCCAACAGAGTGATAATCCGCTCCATCCTTTTTGCTAATTTTGTGTCCGGGATCGGCGAAGGGTATCCGGCGGAGTTTCGGATCCCTGCTTCGCACCACCTGCAAGTTCTCACGAATCAATCCGTGCCTAGATTTGATTCTGGAGTTAGCCACGGCCCGAGGGTCTCGCACGAGGTGAATCACTTTAAGATCCAGAGTCGGATCCTCCATCAGGGGGGCCAAAACGTTGACATCCAGAACACGCACCCCTTTAATGACTATAGTTTTGTACTTGAGGCATTCTTCCTCTAAGAGCCTGAGGCTTTGCGGAGGGCATTTTTTACACACTTTGTCATCCACCATCCCGACCACATCCCTCCTATAGGTGGAGCAAAGAGGATACGAACAGATTACTTTATTAAGGGTGGCCCCAAAAAGTCCAAGAGAGGTGAAGTTCTTACCCCCGGGGCTGTTGTACAGCTGAAAAACAGACAGATCGCAGCGGTACAAGGCGCTCAGCATGTCCCTCGCTGCTCCTTGTAGGGACACGGCATCACCCGGGTACAGCTTCTGCCAGATGTGCCACATGGGTTCATACAGAAAGAAAACTTCAGGGTGTTGATTGAATAGCTCTCCAAAAAAGGATGATCCTGACCTCCACGTCGTCAAAACGTACACAAGCTGTCTCTTCTTAGCAATGGATGGTCTGTAAAGAAATCGGATGTCTGATCTGCCCTGATACGAAGTGCTTCTCATCTGAAGATTACACTGCTGAGGGTCTTTGGCCCACCT
The DNA here is from genome assembly GCF_024868665.1 of Triplophysa rosa. Taxonomy (NCBI): domain Eukaryota; kingdom Metazoa; phylum Chordata; class Actinopteri; order Cypriniformes; family Nemacheilidae; genus Triplophysa; species Triplophysa rosa. Next base: position 5,327,520 of record NC_079912.1, read on the forward strand.
GTAGTTAGCCAAGTTCAGCATGGTGAGAACCAACAGCAGAAAATATGCCATAAAGAGAACGATTCGTTTTCTCCGCAACACTTTCATTACGATTCCAGGCTGGACGATTATTTTCGTAGTATGATGTGTTTTGAGTTTTCTGTCATAAACAGCATTCTTGTCCCCCAATGCAGGAAAGTGAAGTTGTGGAAACTGTTTGCCTCTCATCTGTTGTTGGAGGACAGAGCGGCTTTGGCCACTCGATCACATGAGATGAGCAACAGCACAAAATATCTCGAATAAGATTATATTGTCGCGCAAGCAAACTCTCTTAATAGGGACATGTTATTATGGTCTGCCGACATGTATTCAGCATGCACCACATCCACAGTTCATGTATTGATGAATGTATAGCGTTACTGCAGTGCGCAAGGCTCTTCCCTCAGCCCGCATGAAAATATTACGAACGTTCACGATATTATTAACGTATATTACCTTACGTATAAAACATCGGCGACGTCGGTGAAAGAAAGATGTTTTGTAAATAACGGTTGCTTGCGATATTGCTGTCGCTGTAGACCACCACCATAACAGCGCAATGGACGTTAATAATACATTTCCAAAGAAAGCGATGCGCTCCTCGCCGTCTTAAACGAGGTCAGGATGTATTAAATACTCCACGGGCGTTTTATTTCTAGTACTGCTGTGAGATTCTGCGTCTGTTTTTCCCCGACGAGGCTACCGTATCTTGGTCTGTCTGTAGCCCACTGTACTGAATTGAGTCTCATGCGGGATTAATAAAAGACCCTCCCCTTCTCAGCCAGTGGAAATGCACCGGCGCGTCTCCCCTTCGACTCCCTCCACCCGTTAATGAAATTTGTTGTCATGATTTTGCTGAAAAACAGCAAGTGTCACTGTGAGATAAACTGACCGTTAGAACACATCAGCAATGCATCAGCATGGTCATTTCCAGTCAAACATTCATGAAGAAATCAGTTGAAATGTAATTTTAATCTTATCCTAAAGATGTCATTGTTTCATTCCTATAGACATTTAAACAAGACCCTAATGGATAAAGTTATTTTGTTAATATTTATTATTATCAGTATTGTTTTATGTTTATTAGGAATAATCTGTCTGTTGTGTTGGAAGTGTTGTTCATTCATTTATTCACACATTCACAGACACAAAACAGCTTCTTCCCTCAGGCCATCTACCTCTTGAACAGTTAAATGTTTTTACACACCGTGCAATTAATAACTCTGTGCAATAATAATTAAGTGCAATATTAATTATATCCTCCAGATAATACACTATCTATTTTTATACAACTTTTTCTGTAAATTATATTTCATTCATTCTGCTGTATATAGCACATACCTTGTACTACAATAGTCTATTCTTATTTTTTACTTGTACATATTTACATACATACATGCTTTACACTCACTATATCTTTATCTTATGTTTATTGTATTGTATTTCTTAATTTTTTTAAACCCATAGGCCCTTATTTAAATCATTGTGTACTGTATTCTATTGTGTTATGGTCTCTGTGTACTGTTGTTGCTGTTTCTGTGTTCTGGATGCTCCTGTCACCAAAACAAATTCCTTGTATGTGCAAACATACTTGGCAATAAAGCTCTTTCTGATTTCTGATTCATGCATGCACGTGTTTGTTTAAAAAAATATTATGTAATGTCATTTACCTGTGAGTTACAATGCAGGTAAAAACAGCATTTTAAAAGACAGCAAGTAAAAGGGATGTCTGGAGGGTCATATTTGTACAATATTTAATCTCAATGTCCCTCATGTTAGATTAAACCATCAACATATGACATGCATTTTACAAAAAGGACAAAACATTTAAGGTATTTATTAAAGAGCATTGTAAATTATATTTCTCACAAAAATTATTGTGACTCAAAATATTACCAAAATTATCTAAAACATGTATGACTCACCATATACCTTTTTGCCACCATTCATCAATAAACAAAGAATTCCTATTCACTGTTATGCATCTGTTATTCCAAATTGACATATTATGTTATGCTTGAATAACAACTTTCAGTATAATAATACTTGCTGGTGAAAAGCAGACAGTTTGACAGGTAATTTTGAAATTTCAAAGTCACATTGTAATAGAAACTTTATACCCCCACATTTTTTAAATAAAGACGTAGACATTTTAAACCAGTATGAGGATTCATTATTTACATTTACGCATTTGGCAGGTGCTTTATCCAAAGCGACTTGCATTATACTGTACATTTGTTTCTGAGTATGTGGCGAACCCATGACCTTGGCATGCTGGTGCCATGCTCTTACCACTGAGCTACAGGAAAGCAATCATTAATAAATGATTGCAGCCATATGAGTTTGATTACATTCACAATGTCAGAGTCAATCGCTTCAAGGCCTCCTTCTTCGTAATCCTTAATCATATCATTTTTACGTATGTAATGACTTTGAAGTTTATTTTGTTTATTTATTTTATTTTCCGAAATTGCTAACGAAAACAAAATAATTAAATCTAGAAAGACTTTCGTCAATAGAATTCTTCCAAAAAGGGTTACAGGTATATCTCTCTGCAACCACGCATTCATAATTAATTTACATTTTCCAAAATGATTGTCTATATTTAGCATTTCTAAACTTAGGGCAGTTGTGGCCTAATGGTTAGAGAGTCGGACTCGTGACCAGAAGGTTGCCGGTTCGATTCCCAGGGCCGGCGGGTAACAACTGAGGTGCCCTTGAGCAAGGCACCTTACCCCTACTTGCTAGGGGTAAGGTGCCCTACTTACCCCCACGTACCCCCGGGCGCTGCAGTGATAGCTGCCCACTGCTCCGGGGGTACGTGTGGTCACTACTCTCTGGATGGGTTAAATGCAGAGGTCACATTTCGTTACCTTCGTACATGTGCAATGACAATAAATTGAATCTAAATCTAAAAAAAATCTAAAAATCTAAATCATTGTGGTTCTTTTTCTCAAATAGTGAACCGTTTTTGTCGTTTCCTCCCATATTTATTATTTCATTTTGAGGTTAAATACTTGTATGCTCTAACTACACTGTTTATGTGAATGCCCCACTCTTCATACAAATGGTAAAATGTGTAATCGGAGGACCACCATCCAGCTGCTCATTACAAATACTCAGAAGAACCCATTGTTCTTTATTAAGGGTCCATTTAGTAAGTTTTACTTTCAGGTGTTAATTAATACATTAACTAACAAACATGGGCAGTTTTAACACATGAATCCTCATGATTCCAGTATTAGCGAAGGTTAGCTCTTTCATGGCCGTAGCAGGATGTGAAAATTAGTGAGGACTGTGGTAGGGTGTCAATAATTATACCTAATATTACCAATAAATGCTATAAATCATTTAACTTTAATAAATATAATGGATAATAAAGTTAACAAATGATAAACTTATACCTATAAACAGGGATTGATACTGTCGCTGAGGGTTTCCAAAATGACTAATTGCTCTTATACTCTAACTGCACCGAGTTGGTATCGAACCAACGTCTGTCCGGAATGGGAGACGAGCGCTATAACGAGGAGGCTAAAGGCCCAGGTATACTTGACTTTCCGCGTCCGTCTCGAGCACAAACGCGTAAGCACAACTTCCTGCGCATAATCTCGGATATGTGGAGAAACGCACGTAAACACGAGTTTGACACATGCGCAGTACAAATGAGAATATACTCCACCAGACCGTCAGAGGGCAGCACTGAGCTGCGAAATTCACAGGCCCACTGCAAATTAATGATAGAAGAAGTGTGGCTCCGCCATTGCAGACGACAGAGATAACAAAGAAAAGCAACCAACGAGGATGGAGAAGGCTATGTTTCTTTGTTTATTGTTCCTGGAGGAAGAGGACAATAAGAGAAACAGGAGATGGTGTGTGCAACCGCTAAATCAGACGAGATTCGTCAATGGGGAATTTAGCCCTTTGTGCGAGAGATGCGGTGTATGGATGCAGAGAAATGAAATAGCACAGGACAGAAGCCACAAGGGCATAATAAAGGGAACCAAATCAAGAGGGGAACAGGTGCAGAGAATGAAATCATTAACAATCAATAATGAGGAAACGAGAGGGCGGGAACAAAGACTAGACCCAAGATTTAAATTCTGGACCTTTGACAATGAGGGGAGGGTCGTTTGAACCACCCGAACCCCCAGGGCTACGGGCCTGTAATACCTCTTTTCACATTAAATCTTGGGCAAGTAAAGAGCAACTGAAAGAGCAACTGAACTATTAATATCTCTATATAGCATACTAATAACGTTTATAAAATTTGGACCAAAACCAAAGTATTTAAGTGTTTGCAAAATGAAATGAATGTTGTACCATGTCAAATGCCTTATAAAAATCCAGAAAAAGAATGAACCCATCATCCTTTATAATATGATTATTCTCAATAATACCTAAAACAAATCTGTTATTGTTATATATATTGACCTATCTTTTATAAAACCTGATTGTGAATCACTAATGATTTGGCCTATTCCAAATTTTAATCTAGAAGCAAATGCCTTAGTGAGTAATTTATAATCTGTATTTAGGAGTTTAATGGGGCGTAGGTTATCTAACAACCTTTTATTTTTACCTGGTTTTGGTAGCAAAATTATAAGCCCTTGCTTCATGGTTGGTAGTAGTTCATTATCAAGTAAACAATTTTGTAAGGCCTCAAACAAAAGATCTTTTAGATCGTCCCAAAAAAATGTATAGAAGTCTATGGTTAGCCCATCAGGGCCGGGTTATTTTCCCCATTTTACATTGTTTAATAGCCACTTCAAGTTCTTGAATAGTTAAATCTGCTTCACAAGTTTGGGACTCGATGCCTCATGACACCGTAAACACAATTTGTACCGCGCATGTGCGAAAACTGCCACTTCCTGTCATCGCCAACGTTTTTACGACAGTCGACTCAATCCGTTCAGGTGTTGCACGATTTGTACTGCGCATGTACAAAAGCGCATCTACGTCAGTTGTTCTGTGCAGATGTGCTTGATTAGATACATGGTGAAGAGTAATGAGTATAAGTGATAGCGGTATGGATTCTTCTGCATTTGATGAACAAAAATGTTCTCTTAAAAGTGCTCTTAAGAGTTGTCTTAAACCTTGACTTAAGTGTCAAAAAATTCTTAGTAAGAAGTAGGACTTTTTTAAGAGTAGGAGACTTATAAAGAACCTAAAAGCAACTTTCAGTAAAGTTTAAGACTGATTCTTTTAAGACTGATTTTGTTATTGGGCATGTACATAAAAATCAGTGTTGAAAGCTGTCAGCCTACCTTCCCCTGATTTACAACGTTAAGCTTATAATAGTTATTGATATATTGAGCTGTACGCTTATGTGTGAAATTTAACATCGGTTGAAGATAAATACATAAAGTAACCTGCAATTTCATTTTTCAAACAGAGATGTTGACAGAAATGCAAAAGTTAAAAATTGCAGTTTCAAAAATTGCGCAAAAATATTACAAATATGTATCCATTTTGGCTAGGTTTCATACACTTTTAATTGAGTTTTAACAGTTAATTTAAAGAATTAAGCTGCTGAATGAGACCCTATTATAGTATATAAAGAAAACACCAAAGCTAAAAATCCTTAAAAAATGTATTTAACATTTTTCATATTATTATATCATTTCATGTACTCCCTGTCATCATATCATTCCAACACATTGTTTCTTTGATGTAAAGTCCATGGTATCTGCCTCTGTACTGCCATCTTGTTACTCTTAATAGGTTAGGAGACCTCTTCAGCTCTCTTAAATAATTTAGGAGCTGAGACCTAGTCTTAACACTTATGAACCTTTATGAATAACTCTTATTCTTAAGTGTAAGAATAAGTGTAAAATCACGTCATTCTTAGAATTTTGACACACTTAAGAGTAAAATTTTACTCTGAGTGGCTTTTTACTCTGAGTGTCTTTATACATACGGGCCCTGGGCCAGTATGTATAAAGCCACTCAAAGTAAAATTTTACTTTTAAGTGTCAAAATTCTAAGAATGACGTAATTTTACTCTTAAGAATAAGAGTGATTCATAAAGGTTCATAAGTGTTAAGACTAGGTCTCAGCTCCTAGCTCCTAAATGATTTAAGAGAGCTGAAGAGGTCTCCTAACCTAGTTAAGAGTAAAAAGATGCCAGTACATAGGCAGATAACGTGGACTTTACAAACAAAGAAACAATGTGTTGGAATGATATGATGACAGGGAGTTAATGAAATAATATACAAAAAAAGGTTAAATCCATTTTTTAAAGATTTGCAGCGTTGGTCTTTTCTTTATATAGCCTACAGCTGTGAGTGTAATAGGATGTGATTCAGTAGCTTAATTATATAAATTAACTGTTCATTTAAACGTGTATGAAACCAAGCCAAAAATGGATACATATTTGTAATATTTTTGCGCATAGTGCAAAATAAATTTTTGAAACTGCAATTTTTAACTTTTGCGTCTCTAATTTGAAAACATCTCTGTTTGAAAAATTTAATTGTGGGTTACTTTATGTTTTTATCTTCATACGGGTTGAAGTCAACCGATGTTAAATTTCCCGCAAAATCTTACAGCTCAATATATCAATCACTATTATAAATTTACCGTTGTAAATCAGGGGAAGGTACAGACAGTTTTCAACACTAATTTTTATGTGCTTGCCCAATACTAAATTTTGGTTTATTTTACCCAAATAAGTTATAGATTGCAGCTGTATATATAAATGAATAAATATATATATATATCAATGTAATGTTTGAATTAAACAATGTCTTAATTCAGTTATGAATAAATGGTGCCATGCTGCTCTGACTTCACCCTTGCAGGCTCCCTATTGGCTGATTCAGAGGTCAAGGGCAGCTATTTTGTGTTTAAATCATTGTAGTCCTTAATTTACAACACTTAAGTCAGAACTTAAGAATCAGTCTTAAACTTTACTGAAAGTTGCTTTTAGCTTCTTTATAAAAGTCTCCTACTCTTAAAAAAGTCCTACTTCTTACTAAGAATTTTTTGAAACTTAAGTCAAAATTTAAGACTACTCTTAAGAGCATTTTTGAGAAGTTTTATACATACGGGCCCTGTTCTTACAGAGTGCCACAATAACCCTGGACCTGGCAATCACAGTGCTGTCAGAGGCACTCAAAACAGGGTTATTGCTGGCTACTACTGGTCCACAATAATCAACGACGTGAAAGAAGGTAATGTGGTACTTTACTTTAAACTTATACTTTTTCCTCTATACTTCAAAACTTTTGCCATCTCAGGTTGTTAGGTACCTTTTTGATTTAGAAGTTATTTTTAGTTTATTGTCCCCACCGACCTAGACATTTTTGTGTTGCTTTTAGGTGAAATCTTGTCACCGTTGCCAGCTGAATGACCCCATCAAGGCTGTTGTGCCAGTCTTGCATTCCATTAAGGTACTGCTTACAATATTTGAGCATACTCACTAACAGCTTGTGTACAGTTTTACGAGCATTTTACTGATGCTACTTTTGTCCTATACTGGTAAAAGAAGCTTGGGAGGTGCTTGGTTTGGATTTGATTGGACCACTGACAGAAACAGAACGCAGCAACAAGTATGTCCTTACCATGACTGACCTGCACCAAGTGGGTGATTGCAGAACCCATACGGTCTAAGACAGTAGCTGAGGTGTCTGCTATAATAAACACAAAGTTGTACTCATTCGGCATGGTTAGAAACATCATTACAGTCCAAGGGAAGGAGTTTGTTAACAATGTGAATTTTTTTAGTGGTTTAATTGTGTTTACCCATACATTAGTCTCTACATCCATGTCTGCAGCTCAATGACAGCATTTTCAGTACGCTGGGAATCAAACACACGGTGTCCAGTGCTTACCATCCCCAGACCAATGGGCAGGTAATTATTTGTATGTCTGTAAGTTCTGTTGTTGTCTTGCAGTCATTCATCAACTTTATAAATGCATCGATATGTACAGGACGAAAGAACAAGTCAAAACATCAAACTTACCCTCGGGAAGTATGTAAACGACAACCACAATGATTGGGACCACCAAAGCGCAAGTTTGTGCGAGTATGTTCAGTTCAGGCTGGTGATGATGTTCTGCTCTCTAGAGACCCCAATAAAGGAAGGACAGGAGACACATTTACAAGTCAGCTCCAGACCATTATCTGTGGCTAGCATCTCTTTCAAAGGGGTGACTACTATTGTAAAGGGGTCAACTTGCCAGAGGGTCAATGTGTCAAGGCTGAGGACATACTACAGATTGAACATTAAGTTTTTGAAAAAAACACTTTTACTCTGTATATAACAGTTTACAATTAAATGCTAGATTCAAAAATATTGGTTATGTGTGTATAATTCCTGTTGTTACTAATTGTCATATATTTGTGTTTCATCAGAGGGACCAACTGAGAGGATGTTTCTCCAGGACCACAGTTACTCAATGTTTAAGTGGCAGATGCTTTCCTGTGGCTCAGTGGTTAGAGCTGGTGCCAGCAACATCAAGGTCATGGGTTCGATCCCAGGGATTGCACATACTTAGAAACAAATGTATAGTATAATGCAATGTAAGTCGCTTTGGATAAGAGTGCCAAATGCGTAAATGTAGATCATTCATATGCTTGTGCAGAGTGGCAGAAGTACTTGAGCCCTATTCAAGATGAACTGGTAAGCATTCTCTCTATTAAGCAACCCTTTACATATTTAAATGATAAACATTAAGAAATCATGCCAAGCATTCTTTATTTTCAGTTGAAGTGTGTGTTGGATGAAAATTGTCCATCAGGAGAACTAATTGTGAAGCAGGGCAAAATTTGCTTCACACGAGAAGACTTCTGGAGCCTGGGTTTGAGCCTGTTTGTGGAATCTAATGTGCGTATGTTTAGTATCTTACTTTATTGCACAAAAAAAATCTTAGATAATGCATAATGCAGCTTTCACAAGGATGTAACCATTCTGCCTTTAATTTCAGATCGGAAATGCCTCAAGATTGTAGAAGAAGCTGCAAGACAACATGTACTATTATGGCCCAGTTTCACAGACAAGGCTTAGCTGACACCAGTACTAGGCCTTAGGTAAATATCTACATGCTGATGGTAAGAATGTTTAATTTGTCAGAGCTGTTAGATAATAAAAGCAAACTCTTACAGTGTTATTTGTGTTTCACTGTATGCACCTGCGCATCGTGTCCATTAACATTCACAGAGGTAAGCTGGATTGTCACACAAGTAAACAAATGCCATCAAACTACTGGAGTGTGCACTGTAAACCCTAATGAGTTGAGACTACTCAAACGATTTGAGGAAAGTGATTGTCTCAGTTTATTTGAGTAATGAGGAGATAAACAACTCAGTTAAATTGAGTTGACCTAATGTGGTCTTTTCATTGAATTAACTTAAAATTTTAAGTACAGATAACTTAAAGGGCAAAAAGACTTAACTCAAAATTTACCCTTTTTTTTGTGTTTACTTTTATTAAATAATAAACCATTAAAAGAGTCGATTTCACATCAACAGCTTTATTAGTGTCAAACTTACAGTATATATCAATACTTTGATTAAGATCAAATAATTGATGAAGGATTTCTTCAGAAATCAGCCACTTAAAAGTGACATTGGCCATATGACATTTAAAAGCAGACTGTAAGAAACAACAAAAGACATGTTTGTCACTAACAGAAGCAAAGCTTAAAAACAGTAAGCTCACAAACTCATTTTCAGATACGTTTTAACAATTCTAGAAAGATGCACTTGCAAATTACTAATTGATTGAAATGTGCAAAGACAGTCCTGGTGTGGACAGGGAAGAGGGACAATCTTTGTATTGCCTCTATGCTTTAGACAATAATGTCTAAGAATTTCTCGTTTTCTCAGACCTAAAAATGCAGTATTTACAATTCCACATTTTCTTCCGACAGGTCACCTATAAAAAATAAACAAAACCAGGAGGTTAGATATTTAAATTACAAAATATTAAAGTAAATTTTTTACTACAATTCTTATCAAAATGATAATGTGTCTTTTCGTTTGCATTCATCTAGTATAGGTACAGTTCACCCCAAAATAAAAATGTGTTATTAATCTACTCATCTCCAGGCCATCCATTTCTTACAGACAATAAAGCAAAACTACAGGCGTTATGAATTAATTTACCAGAAAACTACAGGGGTCTTTATCATGACAGCTCTCTCCACCTCCCCACCTGTTTCATGACCGCTTGTCTGCTAGTGCAGCTGCAGGAGGAAAACATAAATGTGTTTAACGTTATACTAGACATGTTCACAAGTCTATGAGTTTCAAGTCCAAGTCCATTTTTAATACTTCAGCTAATTGCTGAAATTAACTGTGTTAGTGCACAGACCTAAGCACTAAACTAACCAATGTAAAATTAAATTCCCTGCTCTATTGTTTTATAACAACCACAATAAATATTTTTGAGCAGTCTGATTGGTGGTAGACAGCTGAACTAATAACTAACAGTTATACAGAAGCATAATTTGGAAAATGCTTATTAAACAGTCCATTGTCATGATATTCAACTATATGTAGTTATCCTCATAGATAAACAAGTACAGACACACTAACGATTAAGTTTGCAATTCATCCGGTTAATAGGGGATTGTGATGCATTGGGAAAAACACTGTTCCTGAATCAATATGTGAGCAACTTGTCCCGTATTTTTGTCAATAAACTGTTGGTACGAATGTTTTCTTACCGTGTAACCTGCATAATCATGCTCATCGCGTCTTGACACCGCTTAGCTTTGACGCTTTAATAATAAAAAAAGCTTTGGCGCTTAGTTAATACAACCGAACCAGCTGCATCCTTAGCTAGTGAAAGAACGTTTGTGAGAGAAGGCAAAGCCAATCATAATGCGACTTCGGTTAGAGAGGCGGGACTCAAGAAAGGCAAAGCCAATCCTATTACGAAGTGAGCTACGGAGGCGGGACTCATTACAGAGAATGAAACTTAACCATTTGTGTACCACAATATGCGCTCACACGAGGTCCCCAGATAATACTATTCCTGTGCGATTCGGCTTTGACTTTTACGTTAGGCAACTAAGCAACAACAATTATAAACAATTATTTAACAATAATTATTATTTACAATGAATTACCAGCGTTCTTCAGTGAGCCTATCACGAGGTCTCTTTGCCAGCCTACTTCACAATGACATCCGTTGCTAACGATAGTTAGTACCACTGAGAAAGGAAAGTATTTATAACCTGACATATCGTTTTAGAGCAACTCTTATAAAGGCGCAGTTCTTGAAATCAGCGGCCACTAGCTTTGTATTATAGTTTTGCAACAAATCTCTGAGTCATTTGCCCACCCCTCCCTTTCGAATTACGACGGTGGCCGCAGATGTCGTCTACTGAGACAGCGGATAGTAGTGATACAAGCAGGTAAGGCAATATATTAACGTAATTAATCATTTAACATGTATTCTATTGCGAAAGTTACTGTTACAATTCTATAATTAGATATATTTCTTGCGTGCTATCTAGTACACGCTGAGAGTAGTGAAGTAACTAAAGTTAGCTAATCGTAAATAGCAACGCTGTTCAAAGCGTTTGATCTGACAGTGACATAGGCAGTTAGGTGTAAGTTAGTAGACGTTTGTCTCCCCCTTTGTAAAGTCAGGAACAACCGGAGTACGTACCGCAGGGACGGAAAAACATTATTATTCGGAGGTTATATGGCCATTTGTATAAAATGCTAACGTTACCGTTTCAACAAAACAGTTGTTTGGTAAACATTGAAAAAGTGGAAACATTGAAAATGTTGAATTATCTTACCAGTCTAGCAGAAAACAGGCAACTTCGCCGTCGCCTTGAAAACATTTGTCTTTCAACAGTGCCTTCCATCTGGTAATAGATACACCGATGTTTATCCTGGATTTATGCCGCCGTTTGTCTCTAATTCATCTGGCAGCATCACGTTTGCGCTTGTTTGACGACGGAGATTCACGCTCTGTCGGCTCTTGTGCACAATACGCATGGTCCTCCATTTTATCAAAACTTCTAAGACAGAACAATGAGTTGCTTCAGCTAGACGACGACTACTCCTTCTCCTCTCCGTACTACGACTTCAACTTAACTCAGTGATGACGCAATCTGCGTCTAAAAACACACACGAAGACCAACATATACGAAACGCGCTCTGTAGAGCTGTTTGTCCGTTAGAGCTTACTGTACAAAACATGGCTGCGCAACATAACAAATTCCATGTAGATAGGCCCGCTCCCTATGTAGATACAACTGGTTTATTCTAAGGTAATAAAAACATAACTTTTCATTACATAAGGTTTTTATACACATCTAAAGACACAGTTTTGTATGTTATATTGCCAAAACGTGGTATTTTAAATAATGTTAAGTTATGATAACTTAATGTCTTTATTAATGACAACATTGGGGTTTACAGTGTGTGTGCATGCGTGTGTGTGTTTTAGGAGGAGGTTCCATTGATTCGCCAGTGGTGGCGCATTCAACTGATGGAGAGGAGAAGGGTATGGTAGACTATATACAGCCAAGATAATAAAATTACATCTGTAAAGTCAATGTTGGTAAAGTGAGAACTTGTCACAAAAATACAGTTCATATAGATTTACATATTTTCCAAATGCATGGACAGAGATTTACACACTGGACAGAAGCATCCCAACTCCTTCAGGGAACCCTTGAGTCTGCTTTAGGGTGCCAAAATCCAATATATTTGGACCACCACCAAACTGACACCCAGCTGAAAAATGGTGGTTGAATAGAACATTGATAAGGTAAATGATAATAGACTGATTTCACTCTGCCACCATGTTGAAATTGAAAGCGAGGCAGAGGTAGGAAGAAAACCGGAAGGACGGATAGACCACTTTCGATTTCAACATGGCAGCGGAGTGAAATCAGTCTATTGTGGTCATATATTAAGCAGTTGCATGCATGCTGAATATGTGCCTGCATACATACTCAGAATTTGTGCTCTGCATTTAACCCATCCAAGTGCACACACACAGCAGTGAGTAACACTGCTCAAGGGTCTCACCTCAGCCATGGTATTGAAGGTGGAGGAGATCATTCACTCCCCCCAGGTGCAGCAGCCAGCCATTGTCAGAGACCTACATGCAGCATGGTACTGAGTACAAAGTCACAGAGACTTATTCTGTGGGGAGGTGACAGAAAGGTCCTGAGGGGTCCATTCTCCAAGGATGGAGAAAGATGACTTTTTATTTGTATTTCAGTATCAAGAAGNTGTTTGGTAAACATTGAAAATGTGGAAACATAGAAAATGTTGAATTATCTTACCGGTCTAGCAGAAAACAGGCAACTTCGGCGTCGCCTTGAAAACATTTGTCTTTCAACAGTGCCTTCCATCTGGTAATAGATACACCGATGTTTATCCTGGATTTCTGCCGCCGTTTGTCTCTAATTCGTCTGGCAGCATCACGTTTGTGCTTCTTTGACGACGGAGATTCACGCTCTGTCGGCTCTTGTGCACAATACGCATGGTCCTCCATTTTATCAAAACTTCTAAGACAGAACAATCAATTGCTTCAGCTAGACGACGACTACTCCTCCACCTCTCCGTACTACGACTTACTACTTTGTGCGTCTTCAACTCAGTGATGACGCAAGCTGCGTCTAAAAACACACACGAAGACCAACATATACGAAACGCGCTCTGTAGAGCTGTTTGTCCGTTAGAGCTTACTGTACAAAACATGGCTGCGCAACATAACAAATTCCATGTAGATAGGCCCGCTCCCTATGTAGATACAACTGGTTTATTCTAAGGTAATAAAAACATAACTTTTCATTACATAAGGTTTTTATACACATCTAAAGACACAGTTTTGTATGTTATATTGCCAAAACGTGGTATTTTAAATAATGTTAAGTTATGATAACTTAATGTCTTTATTAATGACAACATTGGGGTTTACAGTGTGTGTGCATGCGTGTGTGTGTTTTAGGAGGAGGTTCCATTGATTCGCCAGTGGTGGCGCATTCAACTGATGGAGAGGAGAAGGGTATGGTAGACTATATACAGCCAAGATAATAAAATTACATCTGTAAAGTCAATGTTGGTAAAGTGAGAACTTGTCACAAAAATACAGTTCATATAGATTTACATATTTTCCAAATGCATGGACAGAGATTTACACACTGGACAGAAGCATCCCAACTCCTTCAGGGAACCCTTGAGTCTGCTTTAGGGTGCCAAAATCCAATATATTTGGACCACCACCAAACTGACACCCAGCTGAAAAATGGTGGTTGAATAGAACATTGATAAGGTAAATGATAATAGACTGATTTCACTCTGCCACCATGTTGAAATTGAAAGCGAGGCAGAGGTAGGAAGAAAACCGGAAGGACGGATAGACCACTTTCGATTTCAACATGGCAGCGGAGTGAAATCAGTCTATTGTGGTCATATATTAAGCAGTTGCATGCATGCTGAATATGTGCCTGCATACATACTCAGAATTTGTGCTCTGCATTTAACCCATCCAAGTGCACACACACAGCAGTGAGTAACACTGCTCAAGGGTCTCACCTCAGCCATGGTATTGAAGGTGGAGGAGATCATTCACTCCCCCCAGGTGCAGCAGCCAGCCATTGTCAGAGACCTACATGCAGCATGGTACTGAGTACAAAGTCACAGAGACTTATTCTGTGGGGAGGTGACAGAAAGGTCCTGAGGGGTCCATTCTCCAAGGATGGAGAAAGATGACTTTTTATTTGTATTTCAGTATCAAGAAGTCATGGAAACATTTTTGGCATACTGTATTGATAAACAAGGTGAGTGAAGAATAGAAGGAACAAATGGTACTTCTGCAAGCGCAGCAAAAGCCGTTGAATACGTGGAGGTGCATCTCCCAGGGCTTTCTTCGAGATTGCAATCAGAGGTTTGTGATCCGTCTCCACTATCACTTCCCTTCCATATACGTATTCATGAAACTTTTCACATCCGAAAACAACGCCTAGTGTCTCTTTCTCTATCTGTGCATAGTTCCTTTCTGCTGCTGTCATTGTGCGTGACACGTACGCTACAGGAAACCACTGCGAATCTTGTTTCTGGAGTAGAACCGCTCCAAGTCCATCTTTGGATGCGTCGGTTGACACTTTGGTTTCTCTGGATCGAAAAATGTGTGCACAGGGTCTTTAATCAGGCTGTTCTTAAAGAGCAGGTTTCAAGGTTTTTGTAAGTGTCCTAATGTTGTATTAGAGTCCCCAACAACACGTTCAAATGCATCAAAGGTAAAAAAAACGGTGCTATTTTCTTAAAATAAGCATTTAGTATCTATCCATTTCTCAAAGATCCCTAAACGATTCCTCCGAAGCTGTTCAAACGTTCCGCTTCTCTAAGCTCCTCCAGTGTGCTCCGATTGGCCAACTGGCCCAATCAGTTGTGATTGGTCTTTCTTCATACACTGCGTGTCAGAAACAAAACGCCCATTACCACAGTTCTTATCTCAGGAAGGTTTTTGTAAACAAAGACGCTGTGTGTAAAAATGGCATCAGTATTACCATATCACAAGTTTTTATCTTCATAAACTTATCTTCATAAACCATTCAGACTATTGTTTTCTGTTGATCTTTTTTCGTCATAGCTGTGGGAGAACAACAACGGCTCTATCCAAAAGTTGATCATTACTTTGATTATACAGAGAAGTAACTGAGCAAGTTAGCGAGAGCTTCCAAAGATAATGCACACACCTTTACATAATAAAATGATATAGTGCTGCAGTCCGTTTTCTAAAATAATGACAAGCAAACCGTTTTGTTTGAAGGGGATCGTGACCACAGCTAAACTTTGCACACTTGACAAAACCATAATGTGAGACACGTTAGCAAAGTGCTACCGTGACTAAACGATAAAGGGATACAGTTCGTACAATACTACGACATGTAGAATGACAACAGTCTACAATAACCGCCACATTATTAGGTAAGAGTTGGATTAATAAAACTGTAACACTGTTAACTTATACGTTGTTTACCTGGAAACCTACAGCTGTACTAAATATACAACACGTATTAGCACAGTTACTTTAACGTATATTGTAAGCACTCAATTTAACATGTACACATAACGTATTTATCATACTTACAGCTTGTGGTTCTGAGACGCTTGTTAGTCCAAATAAAGTTGGTATTAACTTATCTTTAAGGTTCTAGCTGCTGGCAAATCCCGCGTTGAACTCCCCAAAATTTGAGAAGCAGTCGTCGGTAAAATGACGAGCACATTACACAAGGTTGGAATTGTACTGCAGTGGTATCGTGGAAAAAAAAATGTAACCACTGTTCCTTCACATCGTCATCCTTTGGCAGCGAAAACAAAGTACATTTGCGTTCACAGCACAAAACACAGCGTCCCCTCGACATGTTGTATACGCAACACTACCTGAAGTGCTAGTGGGCAGGTCAGAGTGTTCCTGTTTCGCGGGAAGGCGGGGATTGTGCTGATGCATTACACTGTGACGTATCGATGTTACACTCAAAAGATTCAAAGCCTAACGATTTGTTTGGGCGGTTCGGAGTCGACTCCTTACTTTGGAAGCCAATATCTTAATTTATCATGGACTTTTTGGAATAACAACTTTGCAGACTTCGCTTTCAAAATTGAAGGAAAGCTACGTTACACACTGTAATGCCGGTAATTTTATGAGATTCATGAAACCTGGTCTTAAGCATTTCCCATTCTTCTTCTATGCTGGTGCTGCCACTGCCATTCACTGTTTTTTTCCCAGCAAACTTCTAAGTGCTTTGTGTTTGTCTTGTAGATAGGTTGGGTATGAATTTGCTCAGTAATCTATACGCTCTTGTATCTGTCCTGGGCTCTGGCATGTCAACTACAGCTGCGTTTTCTCTGGATCAGGCTGTATTCCTGCCTGCAGACAGCTTATCACCCAGGTAAGTGATTTCAGTCACACCAAACTCACACTTTTGTCTGTTCATTTTCAGTCCTTTCCTCTGTGCTTGTTTCAACACCTCATCAAGTCTTTTGTTGTGTTCTTCTTGTGTTTTTCCCCATACTATTATGATCATCTAGGAAGACTCCCACTCCTTCCATTCCCTCGAACAGCTGTTGCACTGTCCTGTGGAACACCTCTGGTGCTGAACAGATTCCAAAACGTAAGCGAAGGAAACAGTGCAGCCCAAAGGGCGTATTGAAAGTACACAGTTTAGCACTCTCTTCATCAAGGGCAATCTGATAGAAGCCTGTTGATGCATCCAGTTTTGAGAAATAACATGCACCTGCCATCATGCTCGTGATGTCGGTCTTTGTTGGCAACTTATAGTGTTCTCTTTTAATCCACTTGTTTAAGTCTTGCGGGTCTATGCAAAGTCTTAGATCCCCATTTTCCCCCCCACTATTACCAGGGAATTAACCCATTCTGTTGGTTCCTCTATTTTTCTGACTATGCCCTTTTCCATCAAGGATTTTAATTCCGATCTTAGTCTTTCTTTAAGGGCTACGGGAACTTTCCGGGCTGGGTGTATTACCACTTCAGGGTTTTCTTTTAGCTGTATTTTGTGTTTGCCTGGTAAACAGCCCACACCCTCGAACACATCTTGGTACTGTTGAAATATGTTTTTTACACAAGTCACTTGTTCTGTTTGTTTGTCACCCGAGTCACTGTGTGTAACCTTTTGGCTGTTAATCACATGAACTCTCTTAATGAGACCCAAAGTTTCACAAGCCTTCATCCCAAGAATATGCTGTCTGTTACCCTGTACCAGTACAAACATTACATTTACCGTCTGACCTGTTTTTGCTGTCAGTGTAATCCGACATACTCCTTTCGTGGGAATTGGCTCATCATTATAAGTTTGTATGCTTATTTTACTGTTATGCACTTTAGGCTTGTCCTTCAGTCTGTGGAAATCTTTAATCGGCAGCAGGTTCACCTGTGCACCAGTGTCCAGTTTGAAGGGAATAGTCACTCCGCTGACATCTAATTGTGCAGTCCACTCGTCATTGGTGCTTATTTCCTCCATTACTGTTTTCACGAAGAACTGCTCATCCTCACTGGTATCACTGGTTCTTTCTACAACTCTGACTTTCTTTTTTGTCATGCAGCATCTCGCATAGTGGTTTTTTCCACCACACTTGCGACAATCTTTGCCATAAGCCGGGCATTTCTGGGGCGCATGTTTGGTACCACACCTGCTACAGTCTTTATTATCTTTGTTTTTTGGTTTGCCTTGTTTTTCTTTGACAGTCCTCTGTACTCGTTCATGCACTGTATCCATTGTTGCTGCAGGCTCACTTTCTGCATCAAAAGATTTAGTGCTGCAACGACGCGTCGACGTCGTCGATTACGTCGACTACTAAAATATGTCGACGTGCGTGAAATGCGACGACGCTTCGTATTATTTACGTTTATCTGCTGTAATAGCAGTTTCTGTTCCCAGGCGTGTGTAAGTTAATCAGCAGAACAAGAGAAAGTATAATACACCCGACAAAATGCGATCGAAAGCCTCGGACGCAGTAAGTTAGTGAATGGACGGAGGAATTCCACCTAACGTTACCCCCAGAATGCGATCATCACAGCATGGACAAACGGATGGAGAGGGGCACGTAGATGTAGACTTTCATAATAAATTACTTTTTTGTAATTTACTTTTTTGTAATGTAAAACTACGCTTTACATTAATGATTTACATTAACGCTATTGTACTAGTGTAAGTTAGTGTATGTGAACCTTTGCATATTGTGACCCTGCTTAAATTACTCTTAAGCTTCAAAAAGGACTGACTATCATGAAACCACAAATGCACTTTTTGTCATTCGATAGCTTTATGCGAGGAATAAACCAATATAGCATAATTAAGAAACTCTGACCTCCGCTGGTGCTGTCTGTCAATCTTCAGTCAGCATGAGTGTGTACGGTGACGGTCAGGACGCTACTCTTTCCAAGATGTTCCAATGTTTTCATTATTCTTCATAATGACAAGATGATAGTCTATGGTTTTGTTTAAAATGTATTTTGCTAGAGACCGTGAGTTAACGTTACTCGCTGAGTATAGCTTAGTTTATTAGAAGCACTGGAAGCGGTCTGAATATGTTGCGTCTTCATACGAAATAACTCTTTTTAAACCTCTGATTTAACTGTATACTGTCGGATTGATGTTAAACATGTAACATATCATCTCTGCTCGTTGTGTTCTAATTATTATTTACTTTGGGGAGCAAAATGATCCCCGGGACTTCAGAAGGAGTAGGCGCTTTAAGCGCATCATTGTGCGTCCGGGATGCGCATAACTATAAATAACGAAGCGAATGCATTAAGCGCATCATTCTGAGTTCCGGGTGCGCGGGCTCGCTTTAACGCACTCTGCATTAGAGTCTTTTATACGGTGATAGTTTTGTACAATAAACAGAGACAGATAGTAGTATTTTACTTTTACTCAATTACATTATGAGACTGAAAATAGAGTCGGATATTACTTGGAGGAAAAAAATACAGAGCATATATCATGCTCTAGTATTTCATATACACATTTTTAAATGTTTTTACATTTACATTTAGCAGACGCTTTTATCCAAAGCGACCTACAGATGAGGGAAACAATGGAAGGAATTGGAACAACATAAGGACAACAAAAAGCATAAGTGCAATAAAACATTTTTTTTTACCTTTAATACAGTACTTAAGTACATAAAAAATCAGTATTTTTTTACTTTTAAAATTAAAACTACTCAATTAAAAGAAGATGGTGATTTTAATGTAAACACGGATTAAAATGTTAAAACAACAATATTTATTTATAAAATGTAGTGGAGTAAAAAGTATGATTTGCTTTATAATGTAAGAAAATACTAGAACTTATTGTTTATTTGCAAAATTTGCCAAAGGATTAATAAGGTAATCCAAAAAATCTTTATTAGATTAATAAAAAATAATAATCGTTAGATTAGTCGACCAATCGAAGACAATTAAAATAATCGTTAGTTGCAGCCCTAAAAAGATTTAAGCTGCACGTTCGCTCTGTCCGACGCCTGGCAGATGCGTATCGCTTTCTCCAAAGTCAGATCAGGCTCTCCGAGTAACTGTCGTCTTATTCTTTTATCTCGAATGCCAATGACTATTTGATCCCTGATCATCGAATCCGATAAGCTCTCAAAGTTGCACGACTGACTTTTCAGACGTAACTCAGTCACATATTGTTCAATCGTCTCTCCTTCTTTTTGCATCCGATTACGAAAAACATAGCGCTCGTACGTTTCATTCTTCCTTGGTGTACAATAGTCCTCAAACCTTGCCATAACAACATTGTACTTATTTTTTTCTTCCTCAGAAAACCTAAATGTGTTGAAGACATCTATCGCGGATCTGCCAGCCATGGTAAGAAGCAGTGCAATCTTCCGGCGGTCATCACCGTCCACCAGGTCCGTCGCTAGCAGGTATAGCTCAAAGCTTTGCTTGAAGGATTTCCAATTAGCATGGACATTTCCGCTTAAATTCAGCTCGCCTGGCTGTCGGAGGCTGTTAACAACTCAAGGTTGTAGCTAATTTCTCCTGGTACCATGTATTACTTTTCCTTATTAAAGACAACAGACGCTAATGCCACCAGTGTTGGGTGTAACTAGTTACTAAGTAATTAGTTACTGTAATTTAATTACGTTTCTCTTGAAAAAGTAAAGTAAGGGATTACTCTTATTTTTTCTGTAATTTAATTAGTTACTTCTGATGTAATTAAACTAAATACTTTGTGTAATATGTGTGTGTGCAGAAGAGGAATTGACATCAAAATTCAAAGTCTAACTTTAAAATCCGTGCTTTAATGTATAATTCTCATATTTGTAATTAATAATAATACTTTATGTAGTTTTATATTATTTATTTAAATGAATTAAAAGAGCCGTTTCATGTCTATCCTTGAATCACTTAACTCATCAAGGTTGATGTAGGATATAGAAAGTAATTAGTAATTAGTAATTAAATACTTTTTGAAGAGAGTAACTTGTACAGTAATCTAATTACATTATTGAATATGTAATTAGTAACTAGTAATTAATTACTTTTTCAGAGTAACTTACCCAACACTGAATGCCACCCATATACACGCCGCATGCATGCTTCTTTATTGGACCATAACAACCCCATTTCCGGAGCAATAGTGCCCTCTACTGACACTCATCAGTACAGTTTGTACATTTTAATTCTCAGAAATCCTACAAAGTTTGTCGCCTCCCGAAAACGGTGTCCTTTTTAAACGCGTGTTTATTTCCCATTTTTTAAATAGAAAACTTGTGCATAGACTGATATTTTATCATATAAGTGCAGTTCTACCAACAAGGGTTTAGTAAAATATAAACAGATGGTTCAGTATATTGGTAACAAATACATTCTCTGAGTGTTTTTATGTCACATCCATAACGCAATGTATAAATAAAAATGTTTGTTAAAATCTAAACTTATGTAATTTATTTATTGATGTTGTTTATTTTTTAGATGTTATTTGGTTTTATTGTTCATTGAGCATTAAAATATTGCATGCTTTTTATGAATTCCTTTTGTCTTGCATTTTGATCCTTAATAAAACTTCAACTTTTGATTCTTACTGTTGACTCTAGTAATTCTCTGTGATTTTATTATTATTATTTTCAAATATTTCGGGTTTGTTTTAAACCAGCAATGTAATTTTTAAGCAATAGTTGAGTTAAATAAAACAACCCAGCATGTTGGGTCAAAGATTTAACCCAACCGGCTGGGTTAAAATAACCCAACGCTGGGTTTGTCCATATCTGACCCAGCGTTGGGTTACCAAAATAACCCAAATTGGGTTATTTTAACCCAGCCATTTTTTAGAGTGCAGGCAGCACTACTGGCGGCATATTTTTGTAGGCTACATTGTGTTTTTCATTTAACAGTTCACGGCGGGTCTATTTTGATGTTTTTAAATGTAGTTTACGCTATGCATTACGATGTGTTTACGTGGTTGCTAATCCAAAATAGTAAAGGAGTTGTTACATGAACATACACGATTTTGGTTACATGTGGAGAAAAGTCTGACTCTTTCTGTCACTGCAAACCTTCAGTGTCCTCCATACTCCCCTTTGCGATTCATTGCTGTATGGCATTAGGCCTACTTAACTTGCTGTTTCGATCTGAGGTCAGTAGTATTGTCAAAGATGGTTTGTGTCGTTTTTTATTAAAAGCTGCTACTATTAGTTAACTTTAAATTGAGTAATTTTGTATTAGTATGGGTCTATATGGGCTAATCTATCTATCTATATAATATAAATGAGGAAAATAATCCTGTAGCGAGGAAGGCGGGGCGAGAGCCGTGGGGCGAGTAAGGCGGGGCCGGCGGCGTAAGTGGCAACGAGTGTCAGCTGTGCGACCGCCGGTCCCCGCATGCCTCACGGGGGAGCTCGGGAGCATAAGAGGACGAGCGACCGGACCATCGGGGGAGAGGACCGGGCCCGGAAGTAAAGTTTGTTTATGTTCGTGTGGCCGGCAGTCGACCGTGAGGTGGCTGCCGGCCTTTTATTTGCTGAATTATTGTTTGTTTATTTTGTATTAAAGTTTGTGAAATGTTCGCCGGTTCCCGCCTCCTTCCTTCCCTTCTATTGAACTTTGTTACATTGGTGCCGAAACCCGGGAGGAAGGAGGGACATGCTGCCGAGGAGCCCTCGCCGCCGAGCGGCCTCGCGGTGCTGAGGAGTTCGGGCAGCGCGGACGAGGGCGTCCGCCAGCGGCTGCCCGAGATCGTGGTGCTGGAACGATGGGATTCGGTGGGGACGGAGAGCCCGCGGCCGTGCTCCTGGGACGAGGTGGGATGGCGGCCATGGAGGGAGCTCGGGAGTGCCGGCTGCCCTCAGCCAGAAGCCATCGCCGGCCGCCAGGAGGCGGAGGAGGATCGGGCCGTCCACCGAACGTCCAGCACCACAGCATAGCACCGCGAGGAAGAGCCTCTCGGCTGGCTGAGGACCGAGCGACGGCGTGTCGGGGAACCGGACTATTTTTTTTTTTCCTCTCTCCCCTCTCTCGTCCCTGTCGCTCGGGGTGCTCCCGGCTCCGTTCTCTCGTCTCATCGGTGCGTACCCCCAGGCGCTGGGGCTCTCAAGGGGGGCCCCCGGGGGGAGTAAGCACAGGCGCGGTGGTACCCCCGGCCTGTGAGGGGCGATGGGGGTATGTAGCGAGGAAGGCGGGACGAGAGCCGTGGGGCAGGAAGGCGGGGCCGGTGGCGTGAGTGATAATGAGTGTCAGCTGTACGCGCACCGGTCCCGCATGCCTCACGGGGAGCTAGGGAGCATAAGAGGACGAGCGACAGGACTGCCGACGAGAGAGGACCGGGCCCGGAAGTTAAGTTTGTTTATGTTCGTGTGGCCGGCAGTCGACCGTGAGGTGGCTGCCGGCCTTTTATTTGCTGAATTATTGTTTGTTTATTTTGTATTAAAGTTTATTGTTTAAATGTTCGCCGGTTCCCGCCTCCTTCCTTCCCTTCTATTGAACTTTGTTACAAATCCCTTCAATGGTGTTTACAGAAGACAATAAGGATATGCATTTCTGCCTAGACTATCTGCACTTACATGAAGAAAGAACTACAATCAAGTCTGGGGAAACGTTACAGAGTATTTAAAAATGACAATGGAAATGACTTGAAAGAACGCATAGTTTGCACACACAAATGACATGAGACCAGAGGTGGACAGTAGTGAAAGTCGCGGTACAAAGGTGCGCAAGCGTGGAACAGATCGTGCAGTGTCGTAAATCGTGGCAAAACAGAATTATCATTTGCGCATGCGCGTTTTCTACTATGTCATTATGTGCATGCGCGGATGGATCGTGCAGGCATCCCGGATCGTGTACCGACAGTGCTTTCTAATCACTCTCGCGGAACTTTGTTGTCATACGCTGATCAGTCTGCGCAGCGCCGCGTGAAGTCGACCACACTTGTTGTCCCATTGTTGTTATTTGGGACAGGAGTGTAACAGATTCTGATCTCTAGAATCTGTAGATATATGAGACACCACACGCAGACAGCACTGTACCGTTACAACACAACTTTATTTATCTTGTTCTCCCTCCAATACACACACACACACGGCTCCTGACTTAGCACGCCCTCTAGTGCTACGGCGGGTACTCTACACCCCCCCTTTTAGTCTAAACCCTGTTTTCTCACATAATTTACCTCAGACAAATGTTTCTTCACTTAACCCTTTTTCATGTCACAAAGAACCCACATTTCAACATTTTAACATTGAACATTTTCTTATTATATCCCAAGCGGGAAGCCAGGGTAGACTACCTGGGACTTCCTGACTCTGCTGAAGGGATTATTCTGCCCTTTTCTTGACAGCAGGCCTCACTATACCAATGACCTACAAGTCTAGTCTTTCTGGTGGCCGAGATGTTCTACCCGACCTCGTGACAGACTCATTACCACCTTGCCCGATTGGCTCTGGAAGAACTACCAGATGGGCTCGGTTTCTTCTCAGTGTTCCCATCTCCGTTTCTACATGATAGGATCTCGATGTTGATGCTTCCCCCTGGACTGTTCCGGTGCTCTTGGACATCCTAATCCACACTCTCTGTCCAGGTGTGATGACAGGTAAGTCTTTTGCTCTGTGTCTATACTTGTGCGTTACCTGTTGTTTCTTTTTCAGCATCTTGTCTTTCCTTTTGAACATTTTCAGATCAGGCCATTTCGGTGTAAGAGCTTTCTGTGCGACTGGAACTGTTGAACGTATCTTTCTCCCCATCAGAAGTTCGGCTGGAGAAATACCATGGCTCAGTGGAATTGACCTGTATGCTAGAAGTGCTCTCTGAGGATCTCCGTTCTTCCTGAGTAGTTGTTTTACAGTTCTCACGGCGCACTCTGCTTCACCGTTACTCTGAGGAAAACGGGGACTGCTTGTGACATGCTCGAACTCGTAGTCGTTCACAAACTCTGCAAACTCTCCAGACACAAACTGAGGGCCGTTGTCCATCACCAAGGTGTCCGGAATTCCGAACCTGGCGAAGATGACCTTCAACCTCTCCACCGTTGTTGCTGTAATGAGTTTGGGTAAGTTCGCGACTTCAATGTATCTCGAAAAGTAGTCCACTACAACTAAATAATGACTTTCCTTCCACTGAAATATATCTGCTGCAACCCGCTGCCAGGGTCTCGCAGGTAAAGGCGATTGCATCAGTGTCTCTGTTTTTTGCTCTGAGTGCTGACAACAGATATCGCATCTCTCCACTTTTCAAGAAGTGACAAACTTCTTGAAATGTACACCACAGGCCTCCATTCGCTGTTCTTCTGCCTCTGCATCAGCACACCGCCCAGACCATAGGATGAAGCGTCTGCTGAAACGATCGTCTCACTGTGTGGACTATACTGCGCCAATATAGCTGGTGAGCTCAGTTCTTTTTTCACTTTCATGAATGCTTCTTCTTGCTGTGCATCCCATGTCCAGGTGCTATCATTTCTTAACAAGTCTCTCAGTGGTTTTGTGAGGGTTGGCAGATTCGGAGAAAACTTTCTGACGTAGTTGACCAGTCCCATGAAGCGTCTCACTCCTTCCACGTTTTGTGGCTGAGGCATGTTGAGAATAGCTTGGATTTTATCCTGGTCCGCTTCGATCCCTTGAGCGCTTATTATATGTCCAAGGAATTTCATTCTTTCAGCAGCAAACACACACTTGTCGTTCAGCGTCAGACCGGCTTTTTCAAACATTTTCAA
The DNA here is from genome assembly GCF_024868665.1 of Triplophysa rosa. Classification (NCBI taxonomy): domain Eukaryota; kingdom Metazoa; phylum Chordata; class Actinopteri; order Cypriniformes; family Nemacheilidae; genus Triplophysa; species Triplophysa rosa. The sequence continues at coordinate 5,353,191 of NC_079912.1, forward strand.
CACTTCACACAGTCTCTTATGGTGCTCTTCCCTGTCTTTTCCAAACACCAGAACATCGTCTGCATGACAGAGAGTTCCATCCATCCCTGCAAGTATCTGAGATATCCTGAGCTGGAAGTGCTCTGGGGCAGAGGAAATCCCAAAAGGAAGACGTTGGAAGCAGTACCTCCCGAAGGGTGTGATGAATGTTGTTAAGGGTTGTGAGTCTTTGTGCAACGGAATCTGCCAGAATCCAGAGGTGGCATCCAGTTTCGAAAACACAGCTGCTCCCTCCAGCCGTGCCAAGGTATCGTCCACCGCTGGCAGTATATGTCTCTCTCTGCACACGTACTCGTTCAGCCTTGTGANGTTTATGGTACTTCTCGAAAAAGCACTTCATGATTAACCATTTGGAGTAGCTGGCAAAGCTTGGCGATTCATGTACTCTACTGTGTGGGTGTCTGGCGAAATTCGTTTAAACTCTCCTGTTCCTTTCAGGATCACTAATCTGGATGACGCGTTTCTTTGGGGTTTTTGTTTGTTTGTTTTGGATTTCCATATTTCGTTTTTTGGCTCTGGTTTGCTTTTGGGTTAACTCTTACTTCCTTGCACGGAAGAAGACAACTGTGCTGAACTGTTTTCCCCTTAAACATTTATATATATTTGTTTTGGACAGTTTCCAATAAACCACGAAAACTAAATTTGTCTGGGATTTTGACTTTTTGGGAAATTAATGTAACCGGTGGTTTGCTATCCGGGATATTGTGATCTTGTGACGGGATTCATCCTGTCTGGCGCCCGAACAACTTTAATTTAAATTACACATATATATATATTATTTTTTTCTTTAAAGGTTATAAGTGTACGGTTATTATATTATATAGTGTTTGGATTGAGTTGTGCCCACGAGGTCTAGCGGTAAGAGCCACTTGCTACTCCGCGGGAGACCTGAGTTCAAAACCCGTAAACGCTACTGTTTTTTTCTGAAATAGGGCGGCCACCGTTACAGAGTGGCGCCCGAACAGGGACTTGAAACTAGTTACTTATAAGCTTTTGAAACGTATGTGAAGTGTGAGAAGAATTCTAAACACATGTTTTTTTGGGGGAAGGTAAATTTTGTGGGCAAAGTAAAGAGACTGCCTGAATGAATCTGGGAAATTTTGATGTAAGACAAATGTATATATATTTTCCTGTGACTTTTCGAATAATTGTGTGGGGATTGCCAGTTGAGTTAATAGTCATTTCCATGGTGTGACAGTAAGGGGGGAAATTGAATGTGATATATGTTGTGATTAGACATGAACTTCGTTCAAGTTTGAATCTGACTGTTGTGGAAAAGACAGTGAGTGAGCTTACCCAGGAAATGAAAGTGGGTTTTTCTCACCACGACAGACAAATCGCTGATCTTGCTGCAAAAGTGGAGGATAACAAGAGTGAAACCTTCACTATGCTGACCACTCGTAAACGACAAGAGGAGTCTAAATCAGACATGCTGACTAAGGAAATACAGCAAATATCCACAGATGAACTCCCAAAGATAGAATCTACCTTACTATCAGAATTTCGTTTCATGGTGGATCAACTACAGTCAGAAATGCAGCAGGACAACAAAGCTATTCAACACATATTTCAAACAAGCCATGATCACATTACTACAAAACTCCAGCAATATGACAGCCAAATTGACAAACTGTCTACGTGTGTAAAGGAGATGAATACTGAAATCGTGAAAGGATTACAAGGTCAAAAGAAACAAATTAAGGAAATGCTATCATTACCACAAGTTGTAAGTACTGCTGTTACATCACCTTCTCCAGCGGAGGCTATTTTAGAAATTGCTTCCACTTCAACCCCGTTTTCCACATCTGTGTCAAAGAGTGACCATATCAAAATAACTTTTCCTACTTTTGGAAGGGCGTCAGATGATGCAGATCCCCTTCTTTACTTAGCCAAATGTCAGGATTTTTTGGCTCTGCACCCCTTGACTGATGCTGATATCCTGGCCACTTTTCGTACGGTATTGTATGGAACTGCTCGTGACTGGTGGGAGGTCAGTCAGTCCAGCATATCCACATGGAGTGAGTTTGAAGCTGCCTTCCTCTCTGCATTCTTGTCGGAAGACTATGAGGATGAACTGGCTGAACGGGTCCGAACCAAAACTCAAGGTGAAAAGGAATCTATTAGAGACTTTGCTTTCTCCTACCGAGCCCTTTGTAAAAGATGGAAGCCAGATCTAACGGAAGGTGAAATCATTAAGATGATACTTAAGAACATCAAGCCTTACCTTGCGAGCCAATTGCGTAGTCGAGTAAGTAATGTGGAGGAGCTGGTAAAGCTAGGTCACCAGTTTGAGAAAGAGTATGAACAACAGCGTAGATATGAAAGTCGAATAGCCCCAAAGTATTTACTTGCACCCAAAAAACCTTCATCGAACAGACCTGTAGACAAAATCTTAATTCAGTGTTGGAGATGCAGAGGACAGCATCCACCAGGCAAATGTCCACATTATGTCACTCCACAGTCACCCCAATCATCTGGTCACCAACATATCAGCATAAAAAACCCTTACTCTTCTCCTCAGGAAAGAGGTCCGGCGATCAACCATTCGATGACTGCTACAAGAATGCAGAAGTCATCATCTGCTACCAAGAAAACCTCAAAGTCCACAAGCTTTAATGCACCTATCACAATACCACAGCAATTGATAGTTCCAATCAGTATGGATTCTTGGACTGGAAAAGCTATTGTGGATACCGGTGCTAGTTACACCCTCCTTCATGAAAGCCTCTGGAAACAGCTCACATCACCTGATCAGCTCCATCCATGGTCCCTGGGTCCTCTCTACCTGGCAAATGGAGAAGCAGAGTTTCCCTTAGGATGGATGAATGCCACAATACATCTACACGAACAAACTTTTACCCTACCTGTTGCTGTTTTGTCTTCTCAAGCCCTTGCCTATAATGTAGTTCTGGGGCTAGACTTCATTTTTTTACCTGTGTTTGCGGATGTTTTGTGTTGCCATGACTAAAAATCTGAAAATGTTGGTTTGTCTCTCTTTGGTGTTTCTCTGCAGTATCTTGAGTTACAATCACATTCGATGTGTCCCGGTTCATGCGTTTGATGGCTTGCGTTCTCTCCGCCTGCTGTAAGACCCTTTTGTTTTTACCTGATGATCCAGTGATCTGCTACAGCCACATCTTACACAATCTTATATAAACAGTACACAAAACAGCATGTTCATAGCATCAGCAAGTCTTAAAGAGAGCAGTAGATTTCCAATTCTGTTTCTTCAGCTCAACTTTTGAGTCCCAGGGGTTGATTTTTATTCAAACTATAAAGCTGCGTTCCCACCAAACGCGATGAAGCGTTAAGCGCGAGTGATTTACATGTTAAGTCAACGCAAAGACGCGGTAGGACATCCAGCGGCGCGATTCGCGCGAATGAGGCGGCGCGAATTGAGTGTTTCGGGTGTAGCGCGTGATTCGCGCGAGTTGAAAAATCTGAATTTTGGCAAAAATTTGTGACATTATTATGATGAGCACTTGCGAGCGGAGTGGCAGATATTGAACACATCAATGGGATCGATAGGCGGGACTCATTCTTTTGCCTTGTACAGCTGGACATTCCGGTCTATCATCATTCTAATTTATTTATCGCAATAAAAATGCTGGTGGCAAGAGACACACCGAGGATCTTGACCCAAGGCTCTGGCCTTCGGCCAGGTGGGAGTGGGGCGGTGGCGGGCTTCCAACATGGGTCTGGTATCGTTTACCCCACCTTTATCTCCCTGAAATTGTCAACTGTTGTCAGCTCGACCCTGGACGGCCCGCATTGTCAGCTCGCCTACTGCGATGTCATGGACAGATAATCCTGGTGTTGTTCTGGCGATTTCCGGTTGCGACTGCCCGCGGCCCAACTGTTGTGTTATGATGTGTTCGTCACGCGCTTCCTCGGCGCGGGCCTCTTCATGGTGCAATTGTTTGGCAGTGTTTGTGCGGATGGACTGATGTTCTGACCCTGCAAAACATCGTTTTACCTTTCCCACTATGTCAAGTCGACGCTCTTACTGTCTTTCATTTTACCCTGCTCAAACAAAGACCATATCGCTTGTCCCCCCCCCCCAAACAACTTGCCATGGAAGAACAGCTTAAGGAAATGTTGAGGCAAGGAATTGTTGAACCATCGCATTCTGGGTGGGCCTCACCAGTGGTATTGGTACCAAAAAAAGACAGCAAATATAGATTCTGTGTGGACTACCGAAAGATTAATTCTGTAACAGAAAGTGATGCTTACCCTCTTCCTAACATTTCGGAAATCTTAGAATCACTCGCTGGAGCAGCCATCTTCTCAACCATTGACCTTAACAGTGGCTATTGGCAGGTGGAAATAGACCCCGAAAGCAAAGCCAAGACTGCCTTTATCACTCCTGCGGGTCTTTATGAATTTAATGTTATGACTTTTGGACTCAAGAATGCTCCTGCAACCTTCCAAAGGCTCATGGAAACAGTCCTGGGGGAGGCTAGGAGAAAAATGTGTTTCATCTATATCGACGATATCATCGTTTACTCGCCTTCAGTAACTCAACACTTCTGTGACATCCAGTCAGTCCTCCACAGGTTGGAAACCGCTGGCCTGACTATTANATTTAAAGAAAAGCAAGTTTTGTCTTCAAGAAATCACCTTTCTAGGACATGTTGTAAGTGTTCAAGGCATTTCAGCAGACCCCAGTAAAACTCAAGCCATTCATGCCTACCCTGTACCTAAAAACCTGAAGGAAGTCCAGAGGTTCCTCGGTTTGGCTGGATGGTACCATCGATTTGTCCCAAATTTTTCAAGGACAGCCGAACCCCTCAACTCACTGAAAAAGAAGGGACATCGGTTCCAATGGGCAACTCGATGCCAAGAAGCATTTGAACAACTAAAAGCTTGTCTTACCTCACCACCAATTCTTGGTCACCCTGACTTTCAGTATCCTTTCATTGTGTACACTGATGCCAGTGACACAGGGTTGGGTGCTATTCTGGCACAACGGAAAGACCAGTGCGAAGATGTCATTGCCTATGCCAGTAGAACCTTAACCGGGGCGGAACTAAACTACACAGCCACAGAAAAGGAATGTCTGGCTGTCGTGTGGGCCTTGGAGAAATGGCCACACTACCTGGAACCCAAACTCTTCACAGTGGTCACTGATCACTCTGCTCTTCAATGGGTCATGAATTCTACCAAAACCACCAGCCGACTAATCCGTTGGGTCCTGCGCCTGCAAAAATTCAATTTCGTTATCGAGTACCGAAAGGGGAAACTAAATGTAGCTCCGGATGCTTTATCCAGGTCTTCACAAACTTCCAGTTGTAACCTGTACACCAGCAAAAAAGATTCAGAACTGCCATGGTCTGATGATGTCTTGTGGGAAGAACAACACAAAGACCTTGAAGTTACAAAATTGCTCCAAGCTCTAGCTGAAAACTGTGAAAAATTGGGAGATAAATATGAAATTATACAAGATAAACTGTATCAGAAATCATATTTAGCAAATGAGAAATTGCACTACAGAGTCTACATTCCCATCAGTCTTCGATCCTCTTTTCTGCAGCACTACCACTCCAATCCTATGTGTGGCCATGGGGGGATTTACAAAACGTACAAACGGCTTCAGGAGGTAGCTTTCTGGCCAGGCATGTGGTCCGATGTGAAACGTCAGGTGAGAACCTGTGTAAAGTGTCAAACATTGAAAAGTAAGAATCGGAAACCTGCTGGAAAATTGCAACAGACCACTACCACTCGCCCAAATCAAATGCTGGGAGTTGATATCATGGGGGCACTACCCCGAAGTACAAACCAAAATGAGTACTTGCTTGTTTTCATTGATTATTATTCTCGATGGGTTGAGTTGTTCCCCATGCATAAGGCCACTGCCCAAAATGTTGCGTCAATCTTCAGGAAAGAGATACTGACTCGATGGGGCGTTCCCGACTTCATTCTCTCAGACAGAGGTGTTCAATTCATCTCATCTGTATTCAGAGAGCTGTGTGAAAATTGGAATGTCACTCCTAAATTAACTACAGCATACCATCCACAGACTAACATGAAGGAAAGAGTGAATCGTACTCTCAAGAGCATGATGGCAGCTTATGTAGAAAGAAATCACAAAAGATGGGACCAGTTCTTGCCGGAGTTCCGGTTTGCTTTAAATTCAGGCATTCAGGAGACCACAGGTTTCTCCCCAGCTGAGCTACAGCTGGGTAGGAAGCTCCAAGCTCCAATGGACAAAATGCTCCAGGGTAGTAATTTAACTCCAGATGCTGCTCCATATGATGTAGTACATCATCTTCATCACTTACGCACCCAAGCAAAAGAAAACCGTAAGAAGGCCAAATTGAGACAACTGAGGAACTACAACAAAACTCGGAGAGAGGTAACTTTCAAAAGCAAGGATCGTGTGTGGTTACGAAACTTCCCACAGTCTAGTGCACAACACCACTACACTGCAAAACTTGCTCCAAAGTGGAAGGGTCCCTACCATGTTTTACAGTAGTTAGGTCCACTGAACTATCAAATAGCCTTGGAAGAAACTGGTGAAGATGTCCGTACAGCACATGTCTGTAATTTAAAAATGTGTTTTCCAACGGCTGATGAATTGGAGTACCGAGAGAAACTAAAACTTTATGAGATATTTCAAGAAACATCTGATGAGGACGAAGAATTCCTAGGTTTCTAAATGTTTTTTTCCAACCATTTTGGTGTTGTTGTTTTTTTTTCTCCCGGGGGGGAGAGTGTGGCAGTGCATAAAAAAAGCCACAAACCTATTTTTTCATTCACTTTGAGGAAATGGGCGGAGTCATGTAATTACCAGCGGACGGAAGTAGATAAAAGGAAATGTGTTTGTACGGAAGAGGAGAACGCGTCATCAGAAAGTGCGTGGATTGAAGGGATTGCAGGGAGAAACTGTCGAAGATGAGCGCTTATTGAATTGCGGCCTCCTGTGAGCGAGATCTGGTGTGTGGTGGAGTTTATGGTACTTCTCGAAAAAGCACTTCATGATTAACCATTTGGAGTAGCTGGCAAAGCTTGGCGATTCATGTACTCTACTGTGTGGGTGTCTGGCGAAATTCGTTTAAACTCTCCTGTTCCTTTCAGGATCACTAATCTGGATGACGCGTTTCTTTGGGGTTTTTGTTTGTTTGTTTTGGATTTCCATATTTCGTTTTTTGGCTCTGGTTTGCTTTTGGGTTAACTCTTACTTCCTTGCACGGAAGAAGACAACTGTGCTGAACTGTTTTCCCCTTAAACATTTATATATATTTGTTTTGGACAGTTTCCAATAAACCACGAAAACTAAATTTGTCTGGGATTTTGACTTTTTGGGAAATTAATGTAACCGGTGGTTTGCTATCCGGGATATTGTGATCTTGTGACGGGATTCATCCTGTCTGGCGCCCGAACAACTTTAATTTAAATTATAAATGTATATATATTTTTTTTCTTTAAAGGTTATAAGTGTACGGTTATTATATGTGACCCTGGATCACAAAACCAGTCTTAAGTAGCACGGGAACATTTTTAGTAAAAGACAAAAATACATTGTGTGGGTCAAAATTATCGATTTTTCTTTTATGCCAAAAATCATTAGGATATTAAGTAAAGATCATGTTACATGAAAATATTTTGTAAATTTCCTACCTTAAATATATAAAAACTTTATTTTTGTGAGTGGATGGTCTGCCACAGTGCCCCTGATTAACAACTTCAAAGGCAATTTTCTCAATATTTTGATTTTTTTGCGCTCTCAGATTCCTGAGTTTTAAATGGTTGTATCTCAGCCAGATATTCTCCTATTTTAACAACTCATATATCTATAGAAAGTTTATTTATTCAGTAGGGATGTAACGATTCACTCAGCTCACGATGCAATGCGAGTCACGATTCTGATCTCACGATGCGATTTATTCACGATTTACTCACGATTTATTTTGAAAAAATGAGTTGAAACAAATTAGAAATGAACAACTTCCCTTGCATTATTTCTTAAATGCTTCACGTTTCTTTGTATAAAATAATGTTTTATTTCAAATAACAAAACTAAACTGCAATTTTATAACAAATTAATAATAGAAAAAGTCTCTTTAATATAAACAAACTAATACTGTCTGTGCTTTTCTTGGATTTTTTTGCATTTAAGAAATATCAGCATCCACGTTTAGGTTTGCAGTGAAAATAGCGGCCCCTGCTGTTCAAAAAATGTATTGCGATTCAGTTCAAGCCTCAGCCGATTTGAATCGTCGCTAATTATAACCGATTTTCAACCGGCTCACGGTGAATCGTTACATCCCTATTATTCAGCTTTCAGAATATGTAAAAATCTCAATTTCGAAAAAATACACGTATAGCGGTAAGAGCCACTTGCTACTCCGCGGGAGACCCGAGTTCAAAACCTGTAAATGCTACTGTTTTTTTCTGAAATAGGGCGGCCACCGTTACACATCCCTGCAAGTATCTGAGATATCCTGAGCTGGATGTGCTCTGGGGCAGAGGAAATCCCAAAAGGAAGACGTTGGAAGCAGTACCTCCCGAAGGGTGTGATGAATGTTTTTAAGGGTTGTGAGTCTTTGTGCAACGGAATCTGCCAGAATCCAGAGGTGGCATCCAGTTTCGAAAACACAGCTGCTCCCTCCAGCCGTGTCAAGGTATCGTCCACCGCTGGCAGTATATGTCTCTCTCTGCACACGTACTCGTTCAGCCTTGTGAGGTCCACACATATTCTGATGTTACCATTTGTCTTGGGAACCACGACCATTCCTGCACACCAAGCAGTAGGCTCTTCAATTCGGCGGATGACTCCCATCTCTTCCATTCGAAGGAGTTCTCGTTTCACTTTTTCCACAAGCCGCAATGGTACTCGTCGTGGTGCTGATAGTGCATACGGGACGGCTTCGTTTGTCACCTTGATCTTGTAACTGCCTTCTAACTCCCCGAGTGCTGTGAACACTGTGGGGAACCTTTTCTTGTACTGCTCACCCGGTTTGTGTACGTTGGCTATCTGTTGCAGTAGATTTAAACCCTGGATCGCTAACTAATTAATTTAGAATTTTATCAAAACATACATTTAAAATGTATCCGTCATGTTTACGTTTATAGCTGACATCCACGACACTCCTCCCATCCAGTCTGTGATTGGGCGTTCGCAATGATTCTTGGGTAGGGGACTTAAGTGGAGTCTGCATCAATGCGGACTCATCAGGCTGCGTCCGAAATCGCCTACTTCCATACTATATAGTAGGCACAAATTAGTATGAGTCATGAATAGTATGTCCGAAACCTCAGATGCAAAAAACAATAGGCGAGAAATACCCTGATGGTCTACTTACTACTTCCGCCGAGATTCGTGAGTGTGGATCGGATGGACACTTCTCTATCCCATGATGCCACAGGAGTTGAGCAACGGTCAAATTTCAAAAGTAAATCAAATAAATATAGCGGAAAACTTTAAGGCGGACGTCTGTTTTTAATGTAAGTGCCAATAAATTAATTTCTCGTGACTAAATTATGTTTTTATCAGGTTGTTGTTAATATTGTTGTCACATGACCATAAAACATGGCGGACGCAGTATGTCCGAAATGTATTCATACTACTCCCACTACTATCTAGAACGTACTGTTTTGACGGCCGATGGGTAGGTACTTATTCAAATTCAGTACGTACTGTCACAGTATGCGATTTCGGACGCAGCCATAGATTTGGCGAGCACGCGCAATTTAAGTCCACGAGACCGCAAGTCCACATGAAGCGCGCCATTTGGGACATCAGGCAGAGAGCCGCAGAGAAGTGAAGCCCTCCCTTCTTTCCAGTAGCGTTTGTCTTGGCGTGGAGGTGAGTGGTGATGAACAGACTAGTTACATGTGCCTCGAATTCACAGCTAATTATCCAAAAGACAAACAGCAAATATTGTTTTGCTAACGTCCATCACTTATGAGCTGAGTTAGCTAAAGTTTCGCTAAAGCCTGGCTCAGACTACAGGAGTTTTAAAATCCTGACAGATTTCAAATTCTGGTTGCAGCACACACATAAGGAGAATCTTAACAGATTCTCTTATTTAAAATCTTAAACCTGGCTCAGACTACAGGAGTTTTAAAATCCGGAAAGATTAAAAATTCTGGTTGCAGCACACACATAAGGAGAATCTTGACAGATTCTCTTATTTAAAATCTTAAACAAGCTCACACTCATCAGTGTACAACTAAATTACACATATTTTACATATCCATAGGATATGCAGTTTTGTAAAAGGAGCTAATAGTAACCGTTTTAATGGGTTTACTATTTTTAGATGTTGACATCACATCTACATTTGAATCTCTTTTTCAAGCACTACAAAAATAGGTTTGCCCTTTGTAAACTTGCATTTATGAATGTGAAATGTCCAGATAAGAAAACGTTGGGGCGTAAAGTTGTGTTTATAAATAAGCCTAAAGGTAGCAAGTGCAAAAATAAAAATTTAGAAAGTTTGATTGGAAGTTTTTTTATTTCATAATTGCACATCAAAAGACATCCTAAGACACCCAAACTACAGGATAATATTAAGATTATCATACCAGAGGACGCCTCTTAAGTCATCTCACCGGGAAACAGAAGTAAACAAAGGGACATCGCAAAGTTAATTTCACGTGATCTCACCTGGCAACGGTTGTGTAACGTCTTTGTCGCTCTCTGAATGATTCTCTGTCTGTCTGTCCAAAGCCGCGGGAACGTATTTTGAGCAGGGGGTGCTATAATGCTTTTTGCTAGGGCTGAAGTTATGACTGTGCTTTGGGCGAGCCGCTTAAGTTTAATGTTAATAAATAACGGAAGAAAAAAAATAGTTGCTGCCGAGAATAAAGATGAATGCCAATGTGATTATAAGATACAGCATAAAAACAAACACATAAACGCATGTTATCTGTATGCCTATAGCCAAATAACAATCTGTTGAACGAAACTACAAGCTGCGCGTTAGCAGTTAACTTACCCGGTACATTTAAAACCGACGCGACTTCTCCCCAGCTCTTTTCCTTATCTGTGCGGTTGTGGTATGTTTTGGAGGATACATTATATAGACAATCATGCTGTTGCCACAAGTTGTTCTTCCATCTCCGCTGTCCAACGTACCCTTGCAGGAGCTTTCGCGGTCGACATTTTTAAAGGTCTGTCAGTCACCTCCGTCACCTTGCAGATGTGCCTCTCATTGGCTGTTGCGAAAGTACCAACGTCATCACCCCGATTTAAAATCCTAAATATCAAACATGTTTGATATGATCGGGGCGGCCCCGATTTCTCTCGGAGCAGATCGGGAGGTGTAAGATTCGATCTGTGAACGCCTCTACATTACAAGTGATAAATCCTTAAGACATGCTCTTAAACCTGGCTCAGATTACAGGATTCTCGGCCAGAATTTACCCCGATTTCCCCTCCCGAGAATCTTTGAAAAAATCGGGTCCAGAACCTCGATCGGGTCCGAGGTTCGGCCCAGATTATCACGTAATGTGAGGCGTTCACAGATCGAATCTTACACCTCCGATCTGCTCCGAGAGAAATCGGGGCCGCCCCGATCATATCAAACATGTTTGATATTTAGGATTTTAAATTGGGGTGATGACGTTGGTACTTTCGCAACAGCCAATGAGAGGCACATCTGCAAGGTGACTGACAGACCTTTAAAAATGTCGACCGCGAAAGCTCCTGCAAGGGATGTTGGACAGCGGAGATGGAGGAACAACTTGTGGCAACAACATGATTGTCTATATAATGTATCCTCCAAAACATACCACAACCGCACAGATAAGGAAAAGAGCTGGGGAGAAGTCGCGTCGGTTTTAAATGTACCGGGTAAGTTAACTGCTAACGCGCAGCTTGTAGTTTCGTTCAACAGATTGTTATTTGGCTATAGGCATACAGATAACATGCGTTTATGTGTTTGTTTTTATGCTGTATCTTATAATCACATTGGCATTCATCTTTATTCTCGGCAGCAACTTTTTTTTTTCTTCCGTTATTTATTAACATTAAACTTAAGCGGCTCGCCCAAAGCACAGTCATAACTTCAGCCCTAGCAAAAAGCATTATAGCACCCCCTGCTCAAAATACGTTCCCGCGGCTTTGGACAGACAGACAGAGAATCATTCAGAGAGCGACAAAGACGTTACACAACCGTTGCCAGGTGAGATCACGTAAATTAACTTTGCGATGTCCCTTTGTTTACTTCTGTTTCCGGTGAGATGACGTAAGAGGCGTCCTCTGGTATGATAATCTTAATATTATCCTGTAGTTTGGGTGTCTTAGGATGTCTTTTGATGTTCAATTATGAAATAAAAAAACTTCAATCAAACTTTCTAAATTTTTATTTTTGCACTTGCTACCTTTAGGCTTATTTATAAACACAACTTTACGCCCCAACGTTTTCTTATCTGGACATTTCACATTCATAAATGCAAGTTTACAAAGGGCAAACCTATTTTTGTAGTGCTTGAAAAAGAGATTCAAATGTAGATGTGATGTCAACATCTAAAAATAGTAAACCCATTAAAACGGTTACTATTAGCTCCTTTTACAAAACTGCATATCCTATGGATATGTAAAATATGTGTAATTTAGTTGTACACTGATGAGTGTGAGCTTGTTTAAGAATTTAAATAAAATAATCTGTCAAGATTCTTTTTATGTGTGTGCTGCAACCAGATTTTTAATCTTTCCGGATTTTAAAACTCCTGTAGTCTGAGCCAGGTTTAAGATTTTAAATAAGAGAATCTGTTAAGATTCTCCTTATGTGTGTGCTGCAACAGAATTTGAAATCTTTCAGGATTTTAAAACTCCTGTAGTCTGAGCCAGTTTAAGGCAGTATATTATTAACTTACATGCTAACTAAATGAAGTAACGACAGCTGAATACAGTATAATTAATAACGTCATCAGAATCGCCTCATTGATATGTAGGCATTAAGTAATTAAAATGTGCTAACTTGCAGGCAATGCAGATGAATATAAAAAAAACTAAAGCATATCACCAGTTATTAGTTAATATGACTTACATCAAGAGTATTTTCCCTTGAAATGTTATGTTTAAATATCAGATATTACGGTGACCGGAGTGGGGGGACATGCTCGTTTCACTGTAGTTTTGGGCGTGGCCACGAGATATGTAACTTACTCAATCTCAACTCAACTTTATTTATATAGCGCTTTTACAATTTTCATTGTTACAAAGCAGCTGTACATGAGACAATTGACTACAAGCAAAAAATAAAGTTGTACCTGCAAAAACAAGAAAAGGTTGAAAACACAGAAGACAGACAACCCACACACAAAACACTCCACACACACAAACGCACACGACAACACACAAGACAGACACACACACACACACACACGGATGCGCACGCCACACACACACACACACACACACACACACACGTACGTACACAGACAAGTACGCACACACACACACGCTCAGTGAGAGCACACATTTAGGATAAAGGAGAGAGAAGCACAGGTCAAATATAACAGATAATAAATTCCTATATGCAATATTAATTAAGTAAAACTTTAAATTCTAAAGCAGCCCCCCCGGTCAGGCAGATAGTGCAAAAACAGTATGCAAACGGTGGCGAGGAACCCAAAACTCTAATCGAGAAAAAAAACCTCAGGAGAACCCAGGCCCAACCAGGGGATTCCAGTTCCCCTCTGGCAAAAGCTGCTGCCTCTGCACAAGCTCCAGAGAACTTGCACAACAAGGCTAAATAAAATAAATAAACTTAATAATAAAATAAATTATAGTTTAAGATTATCATTAATAATCTAATAGCATTTGAAATTTTGTGGTGAAGACATGTCAAGAGACCGCGTCCTTCTTTATCCAGCTCTATCATCTCAGCTCTTGTCAGGTCCCCACTTCCCATTCTCCGCTCTACCATCAGGTCAGGCCATGAACTGCATCCTGCTCGCTGTGGTAACCTTGGAACAATGAGACAAGACTGGCTGAGAGTAGAGTACTGTTCTGTACTCTTTGATGCAACAAGTACATCAGTTGTGTTTTTGGTTCCGGTTGATCTAACTAATGCAGCCTAAACCCTCTGAAGATTTATATTATGGAAGAGTAGTGTATGCAAGATTAAAAAGATGCGTCTTTAGTCTAGATTTAAACTGACAGAGTGTGTCTGCCTCCCGGACAGTGCAGGGAAGACTATTCCAAAGTTTAGGCGCTAGATAGGAAAAGGATCTACCACCTGCACTTGATTTTGAAATTCTAGGTATTACCAACTGACAGGACGCCTGAGAGCGTAATGCACGTGAAGGACTGTAATACAAAAGGAGTTCATTCAAGTACTGAGGAGCTAAACCATGTAAGGCTTTATAGGTAATAAGCAAGATTTTAAAGTTAACGCGATGCTTTATAGGTAACCAGTGCAAGGTTGACAGAACCGGGCTAATATGTTCATACTTTTTTGTACGTGTAAGAACTCGAGCTGCCGCGTTTTGGACCAATTGGAGTTTTTGTAATAAGCCTGCAGGGCAACCACCTAACAGTGCATTACAGTAATCTAGTCTTGATGTCATGAATATTACCTCGTGGGAACGTGATCATATGTTGTGGCCACGATATATTACCTCGTGGGAACGCGATATTATGTTGTGGCAACGAGATCATCTTGTTGAGGTAACGACATCCTTATGTTGAGGCCACGCGATGTGAAGTCGTTCCCTCAAGATCCTATGGTGAGGCAATGACATCTTTTCTCGTGGCCACGACTTTGTATGTTGAGGGAACGACATCCTTATTTTGTGGCCACGACTTAGTATGTTGAGGGAACGACATCCTTATCTTGTGGCAACGACTTAAATGTGTGCGTGTCAATAGGCCCTTTTCACAATGACGTCACTTAACTTCCGCCTTTTCGCAAAGCAGTGTATCATAACATCCGTCTTGCAACAAACAAGAAGAAGAAGAACAACTTCCATTTTGCCGTCATGCAGGAATTTAACAACAGTGAAAAAAAACTGACAGAACACGTATTCAAGTACTTATCCTAGCACCTTCGCTAACACAGAAAGAAAACAAAACACTTACCTTCATAATCAAACAGGTACTGTTCAACAAAGAATTTGTGTCCTTTCTCTAGCTTTGACCGTTAGCAAAAATTTGTCTGCAAGACGTTGTACATCATCTAGCCGTTTTTGTGGCAGATGTGCAAGGGACTTGGTAAACTCCATTCTGAGGCACTAGCGGAAGTAACTTCTTCTTCTTGAGTTTTACTGGCGGTTGGCAAACCAGCTTATAGGTGCATTACCGCCACCTTATGAACTGGAGTGTTAGCGGAAGTAATGATACACTGCTTCGCAGCAGAACGGAAGATGCGTGACGTCATGTGAAAAGGGCGTATTAGCACCTAGAGCTATCAGAAATAGATGGGACTATAATAATATTTATTTTTAATTAAGATATAGTGCTGAACTAATTAAAAAAACACACATTGAAATCATTATAAAATGTGAAAACGAATCATCATTAATAATTACTATTACAATATCAAGGAGAATAATGTAAAGAATATGGTTTTGATATAATCGTGCAGCCCAGCCATATCGCAATTAAACATTCATTTATCACAGGAAAAAATTAAAACGACTATAAGGAAACAAATGTGTGTTTATTTTAATTAGTTCAGTGCTATATCTTAATTAAAAATAAACATTGTTATATTACTAGCTATTTCTGATAGTTCCAGGCGCTAATAGGTAATATCTCGTGGCCACAACAAAACTAAGTGAAACGAGCATGTCCCCTCCCGGTCACCGTAAGATATAGCTTGTTTTGGGTTAATTTAGAAGAAATCTACAGAAGCAAACAGACAAGGGTATAGAAGACTTAAAACAAACACCTTAATGTCTATTTTGGATATTTCCTTTCCATTAGAGCAAAAGAAGACATGAAAGCAAAATAGACCAACGTCTCAAAATTGAACAGTACATTAAGTGTCCCGCCTTAAACAATAACTTGATAAGTTTGATGTCAGACTCCTCATCTATAACTATCCATTTTATATGTTGTGTATGCTGATAGATCTTAGCAGCCCTCCCTCAAATGTGAAACAAAGTTCTTGTCACCATCGGTGTGTGTGTGCGTGGTACAGTAAGTGTAATTATAACAACAATAATATTATTATTATTAATAATAATTAGTTAAGCTGCTGTATTTGTGTATTTTGTCAATCATTTTTTGCAGTGTGTTTTAATTAATTTTGCAGGTTTTTGTCATGAAAAATAACAAATTAGCACCAACTGCCTTTTTCAGTTTAGTGTGAAGGTCATTGTTGGTGTCCCAATAACACAAAAATAATTAAAACAGTTTATTGGCTTGTGCAAAATAAACAAATTATTAGTGAAAATATGTCCTTTTCCTTTGTGCGGTCATTTATTCTATGTATATACTTGAAACTTTAGCATAGAAATCATACACATTGTGGCACATAGTTTCCTTTGTTGTTGCCTGTTCTTGTGATAAAATTAGTGAATTCTAAGGAAGACAAGACAATGGTCTCTATGTGAACTGATTATTTTGTAGACATTGTTGGAAAATGAAACAACATGAAACAATTGGGTGAGTGTGAGGGGTTTAAAAAGAACATTTTGTTTGGAAAAAAATTAAAACAAATATGAGAAGTGCCTTTTTTTTCCACTTGAGCCCATGCCCCTCAAAATATCTGTGCATGTCATGGTCCTACCTCCTTGTCCTTGATTTCCATGTCGAGTGGCAGGATCTTGACAGATCCCTTATGTTTAATGTGAGAAAGTCATGGTTTGTTTACCATTGACATGCCATGTGCTTTCTCGTGTCTAGTCATTGGCCCCGCCCCTCTCGTTTTCCGCATTGCTTTCCTGCCATGCATCCTAGATAGGAATTCTAGCTAGTTCAAGCTTGGAAAAGTTGTTAATGTGAACCCTGACTCTAGAGGTGTTGTGCGGGATGTGTATGTTAGGATCGTTCAAAGCTGCTGTGTCCCTGAAATGAGACCTGAAAAATCAGCATCCAAACATACTGCCTCCAGAGTCCAGAAGGACTTACAGTCTTCAGTTCTACACAGGGATGTCCGACGGCTGATTGTTTTGCTGCCAGTTGAGGAACAGGCAAGGGGCCCAAAAGAGAGGCTTTGACTAAAAGTTTGCATGGAGTTGTGCGATCTTTCCAGCGGTTTCCTAGGGAAGATCGAGTGGGAGGTGTTGTGACAGGCTGCTGGTGGTGCCCCTAGAATCTGCAGCTAGAATGAACTGGCCCCTCAATGCATTTCACACAGCCAAACAATATCTCCAACAGTAACATTCCTTTGTAAGGTATGCCATTTGCTTCTCACAAACAGGTTGGGACCAGCGAGCTGGCTCCAGGACCTCCAGAACCTGTTGACCTGGCACTGCATTTCCTGGAGTCTCTTATAGGGGTAGTTTACAAAATCAAAAACCTTAAAGTCACCGCTTGAAGAGGCTCGACCCAACAAAAGCGTGTTGGGTGTGATATACTGCACGCCGTCTTCACGACTTTGAACCTTGGCATCTATTGGACGCTCATTTGCAAGATTGGCAGCGATCTGAAAAGTTGTCTGGAGCTCACTATAACTTAGACCTGACTCTTTCCCCAAACTCTGGAATGCCTTCTTCACAATACGAACAGCAGCTTCCGCTGCACCATTACGATGTGGCGAATCAGCTGGTTGTAATTTCCACTGCCAGTCAGTTCCATTTTTAGCTGATGCTTCCTCCACAACAGACTTGTCCAGGTCATTCAAGAACTTGTATAGTTATTTCAAGACAGATTTAGCACCAATGAAGTTGCTGCCTGGGTCAGACCAGATCTTCTTAGGATGTCCTCGAATTGCAGTAAACCTCTGGGACACCATCAAAAAACTCTCAGTTGACATAGTGTTAACCAGATCTGTGTGAATAGCCCTACTGACCATGCAGCAGAATACAACTCCCCACACCTTCATTGTGACGCGCTTCTTCACATCATCTTTGACATGATAGGGTCCGAACAGATCAACAGCTGTGAACTCGAACTGGGCAGCAGGCCTGGTTCTCTCTTGGGGTAAGCTTCCCATTACTTGTTGACATCTTCTAGCTCTACCTTTCTTACAGATTACACAGTTGTCAACAACTTTTTGAGCAATTCTTCTTCCTTTGATGACCCACGCTTTTTTCCTCATCAGTTGCAGCCACTCACTCATGACCCTCATCGTGAGCCTCTCGAGCCAACAATGTCGAAACCCACGCACTATAAAGTAGGAGGGGAACACTAACTTTATCCTCTCTGAAGCTCTGGATTCTTCCACCGCAAACGAGCAAATCAGACTCTGGATCTCTGTAAACTACCAGGCGGTCTGTAGTAGTGACAGGGAAGGTCACACCTTCTTGTGCAGCACAGAAGAGGTCCCTTAAGGCGTCTTGACGTTCTGTTGCACTCCTGGTAATGGGACCGCCTCCCACTTTGGGATTCCCAAGGTCCTATTTTGTGCTGCAAACTTCTTTGCTGCTCTCCAGACCCATGAAACTGTTTTGACCAAATGAGTTAGATTACTGAACCGTTCTTCATCCACCAGATTTCGAATAACTGTGCCAGCTGGTGGTCTTCTAGGTTCTTGATCTGGCGGTCTTTTGTTTACTTGAGCTCTTGTGAGTGCAGCAGCAAATGACTTCTTCTGCATCTTACTAATGCTTTCTCGAGCAGCCACTACTACATCTTTTGCAGATTTAATTGGCCACTCATCGACCGGTAGACTCAGAAACTTTGGCCCCCGCTGCCACTCTAAATCTTCATCCAAATCTTTTGAGCCAGTCCCTTGAGTGATAATATCAGCGATATTGAGTGATCCAGGGACCCACCACCAGTCTTGAAGTCGTGTACTATTTTGGATCTCTCCGATCCTGTTGGCAAAGAAAGTCTGGAAGCCATAACTCTCTCGTTGGATTGCACCAAGGACTGTCTGGCTGTCAACCAAATGGTACCACTGTTTGACTTGAATTTGGCTGTATCGATCGAAGTACATCTTTAGATGGGCGGCAAAGACTGCTCCACACAACTCTGCCTTGACTACTTCCCCCTTATGTTCCAGAGGAGTCAATTTGGCTTTAGACTCTACTAGTCTCACTGTTGAACCTTGGTCACAGGCCCACCACAAATATAGTACAGCACCGTAGGCATGTTCACTTCCATCAGAGAAAGTGATTGCATTAGGTTCATCAGAATAATCTGTGGGAGTCAACGCCCTGGCAAACTTGACTTTGCCCAGATGAACATATTCTTCAATAGCATCTTCCCGAAGTTTGTTTGACAGAGCGAAATCCCATGTATCCTTAATGGCACTACGTTTGGGTTTGGCCTCTTGAAATGCCCTTCGGACCAAGATCGCCCCTCTCTGCTTTACAGGTGTTGTCAAGCCGATCGGGTCGTACAGTCCAGAAACTTGACTGAGTAACTCTCGCCGTGTTAATGGGTCTGGTGTCTGAGTTCTAACTTGCTCCAGCAAAAGATCTTGGCCAAGTCTAATCTTTTTCTTCCTTCTTGAGGAGTTTATTCTAACCATTACATGTAATTTGTCCTCTTCTAAAATATACCCAAGGCTCAGAGCTTTATTGTCCTCATCTTTGAGCTGGTTTGGTAGGACCACTGTCTTTGGGATTTTCTCCTTTTCCCCAACAGACTCTTTCCTACTTTGGCCAGAGAAGACCCATGGCTTCAACTCAAACCCCCCTGCTTTTAGGATCTGCTCCACATTTACTGCGAGGATTTTTAGCTGGTCCAAGTTGTTGCAAGAGGTTAGGATATCATCCACATAGCTGTCTTCTTGTAGTACCCGACACTCTTCTCTTAGATGGCTAAACTGAGAAAGATTTGCTGTTTCTCTCATCGCGAGCTGAGCAATACAACCTGCTGGCTTGTCTCCAATATTAACTCTCGTGATAGCATATTCACCCAACTCTTCCTCTTCAGAGTCACGCCACAAGAACCTGTGCAAATGTACTTCTTTGTCTTCAAGCCAAACTGAGTTGTACATTTTCTTGATGTCTCCCAGGGCAGCGAAAACTCCTCTCCGAAACTTGAGCAGCACAGTACGGATCAGATTGAGGACATCTGGTCCTTTTAGCAGCAGGTCATTTAGACTCAGGCCTCTGAACTTCTGACTGCTGTTCCAGATGAGTCTTACTGGAGTCGTGACAGAGTGTGGATTTGGAGCGATAAGATGGCTGATGTACCAAACTGGTCCAGACCAAGTAAGTAAAGCTTCTTTGGACAATTTCATTGCGGCCCGGCGATTTACCATGTCATGGACTTGCGCAGCATAAGTGGCTTTCCATTCCAGTTCTTTAGCCAGTTGTCTCTCAGTCCTCAAGAAGGTACTCTCTACTGCCTTTCTGTTATTTGGCAATGTGGCTAGATCTTCTATCAAAGGGTATCTGGCATGCCAATGGGGCCTCTCATTATGGTCATCAGAAACTGCATATGTAAGGCAACTCCTCACCACCTCCAACTCTCTCTCTTCAGCAAGGGTCATATCTTTGCCTCCTGGGTGGCAGTTTCCACAACGGCAACCTCCACATCTGGGTTCACATGCAGCACCGATACTGTCCCATCTCCACCATTCAAGAAAGTCATGGGTAGTAGCTGCAGAACTAAACTGCTGAGGTTGGATGGTTAATGAAGTTTGTTGACTTAGTGGAAGTTGTCTAGGGACAACACAAGTAAGTTCCTCATACTTCACAGCAGCAGTCCTCATAGACCTTGCAAAATGTGTTCTAGACATGTGGGCTGATACTGCAATCTCTTCAAATAGATCAGGATGGGTACCAGCAACCGTCTTTCCCAGTGGTCCATCCCACAACACAAGGTCTCCAACACTACAAATTTTCTGGGGAGCCAGTTGACCTTCCTTATGACTTATCAGGAGGTGGATTTCTCTTGGCCTTGCCAGTTCATCAAGAGGAACATCTGGGAAGAACTTTTGTAATTTGTTGGCTGTTACCTGTCTTTGGACATCTGCAATGCTGTCCAGACCAATTGGTGGGACTTGATGGTGCTTGTTGACATCCTGACCAGAATCTTCAACAGATAACGTTTTGTTTTGACAAAGACTTTCATTCCTCTGACACCATGGACTACAAGCGTGATCTCTTATCTCCTGAGGGTAAGTCAATTAGCTGCCTCATGGGTGATATAATTGGTGTCCGAAGCTAGGTCAATCAAAGTACCAATGTTTTGTCCAGCATTAGCTTTTACGTTCAGGAGCATCATAATAATAGGCCACTCCACTAAGCCATTTTCTGCTAGAAGGCCTGATTCAATTCTTGCAGTATTGAAGGCCCTAGACACTGTGTTACAGAAAACATCTTGACATTGCTGTGCTAGTTCAGGTGAGAGTTTTCGAAAGAATTCTTCTTGAGCTTCTGTGTAGTTCCTTCTGTCTTCACCTCCCACTGTACTGACACTTCGGTACAAGGGCACAAATAATAATGATGGTCTGTGGCCTGTTTACACTGTGGACTTTTGCACAGGAATGAAGTCTTGCAGTGATCATCCCCATCATGAATTTCCAGACATTTCCTGCAAGCTCCCAGTCTTCTTACTGCATCCTTCTTCTCAGTAAGCTTGAGCATACAGAACTTTTTACAGAAATACAGTTTTTCCTTGTGCTTATTGTCTCCACAGACAACACATCCTGAAAGATGGCTACTTGACTGGTTTGAGGCTCTAGTTCTAGCTTGCCTTGACTCAGTTTTAATTTCTCTCCTAGATGCATCTTCATCCTTCAACTGATCCAGCTGCTCATAGATGTCTTCTTGACTCTTAAGGAATGCTAAAAGACTGTCAAAGCGCTTATCTGGCCCCACAGCGGTGCTCTTCTCAGCTGCATGGAGAAGCCACTCCTCCTTTAGTGCATCAGGAAGTTTGCTTTCAATTGACTTAGTCACTAATGGATTCTTTATAGCGCCAGTGTCACCAAGGTCACTCAGGTCTTGAAGAGCTTTCTCAACAGCTTGGATAAGCTCAACTATCCTCTTTGGCTGATAACCTTTAACAGCTGGAAGCTTCTGGATCTCTTCAACTATCTCAATAGCAATGGCAGTTTGACTTCCAAAGCGATTCTCCAAGACACGGAAGATTTCGTCTGCTGTATTATAAGACATTAAGCGAAAATCTCTCGTTATTTTTTCATCAAGACTGTCGAGTAACTGGAACTTTTTAACCTCCTTTGACCCAGTTGGCTCCACTTGTTTCTGAAGGGTTTCCCAATCCCTCCTCCAACGGTAAAAATCACGCTTAATGCCAGTGAACTTAGGAAGGGAAGTTGGCTTCAACTTAATGACTGGTATTGAGCTGATGGAAGCTGCACTCACAACATTTCTAGCTTCTTCTTTGACTCTTACATGAATAAAATCTGTTTTTCTTGAGATTAATTTGAGAAGGACCTGTTCAAGTCCTCGTATACGATGCTGAAAGTCTTTCTTCTCAGCAGGAGGGGCCCAGCACTTCCATTTTATATACAACTCTTTTGCAGTTTTAACAAGTCTTTCTAGATGGTCAAGCATAAAATCAAAGACCTCTTGGTTTCCACTGGGTTTAATCGATGCCACACACTGTACTTCATCCTCCACAGCCTTTACTGCCATTATAAGATCTTCTTCTCCAAAGCTGGCCCAAAGTGTCTCTTGAATGAGGTCTTTCACCGCTTTTAGCTTCACTTCACACTCACTTGCAGTTTTTTCTATATCAGCCTTTTGCTGATCGCTCAACACGGAAACATCTGCATCAAGCTTTACTTCTGCTATGTACTGGGCCTCCACATCGTCATTCGCTTCCATGACTTTGTTGGCTTCAGTTGTGAGTTGTTTGAAACTATCTCTGAGCTCCTCTTCAGACAATATTGTGCACATCCTAACAACATTATTGGCCAGCCGGGAAAATTGACGTTTTACTGTTGTTCTATTAGCTTTAAGCTGTTCCAGTGACTTTGAGTCAGCCATCCTCTCTTCCAGCAGGATAGAAGCACATTTCCGGTTTTTCCCTGTCAAGTGACAGAAAAATGAAAATGAATGAAAACACTGCATTGAATTCTCAAAAATAAAAGGAGAAGGAGAGCAAATGTGTGGTCAATGAGTGAAACCCTGTTGGATTCTCTTTGTAGTGGACTGTCTTTTCAAGTGTGAGAGTTCTGCATATTTAAAACCTTGCTAAAAGCTAGGGAGCACTTGAGAGTGAAAAACCGGCTACATCTCCATTTGTTTGTAGTAGGCTTGATTCTGCACAAAAGTAATTTTTCCTCCAACTAACAGATTTCAGTGCTCAATGCTGCATCCTGCTGCTACTTTCCACGGCCTCTGTCTTACCCTGATAATTAGCAAATCAATTTCACCTGGTGCATGCTGACTGGTGAATTCTAGCTGATGCATCCTAGATAGGAATTCTAGCTGCAGATTCTAGGGGCACCACCAGCAGCCTGTCACAACAGTGTCTCATGTTCCTCACCTGCCCCTCGTTATCTTCCTTTGTCTGTCTCCCTATATAATACCCTCGTGTTCATTGTCCTGTGCTCATTCGTTGTACTTGTACTTATGTGCTTTGTACTTACCTGTTTGTAGAAGTCTTTGTGTTTGCTCGTGTTCCTGATTCCTCACCTTACCTTACCTTACCTTGCCTGTGGATTACGTGTTTGTCATTTACCTTGCCCTGCCTTTGTTTCCCTTCCGTGTTTTGGTAAGACGTTGTATTGTTGTTTTATAGTTAGTTTATTTGTTGTTCCTGTGTTTTCGTTTTGCCCCCACGTGGGTGTTTGTTTTGTGTCAATAAAGTCTTGTTAACCCCTTCACCACCGCCTGCCTGCAATTGGGTTCTTCCTTCCCGCCAAGACGTGACAGTGCACGTCCCTGCTCCTCAGACCCTAGTATCAAAGGCGACTCTGATGCGGCTCAGGGTGAGTGTAAATGAAGGCGCATTAAAGCCGCTCTAAACTACGTCATTCATTGCCATTTCAGCAGAAAGCAAGAGAGTTAAGATGAAGCCAAAACCACACAGCGACATTTGTTTTAGGATAAAACATTTTTTTTATTTGGACATAAATTGTTTAAATTCCTCCTTTAGCTCCTCTCCTTCCGATACGCGTGACACGATCACATGCAGACCTGTGTTACCGCGTCTCAAACTGCTTCAAATATTAGGTTTGTCGGACATTATGCAGTGCTCGAATAGAGTTATTCGAATAGCCTCTCGTGTTACTTAAGCGGATGGGTCTGCGCATGAAGTCGAACACATAATAAATCACAAACTTAACATTACTCTGTTGTGAGAATGTGTGCTTCTCTTACCTAAAAACAGTCGCATCATAATAATGTAAGTGTGCTTCGGTCCAGATCGTAAAGTGAGGACAGTAGGAGTGGGGACAGTAGCGCTTGAGCACAGATGCCCGGCCCTTGGAGCGTAAATTATTTGGGTCTCATCAGGCTAGGATTGAAATGCAAGATTTTGTCGTTATATTTCCAAACGCATCTCATTGAGGACAATATTTCATACACGACAATAGTGTTGTCAAAAGTACCGGTACTTCGGGTCCAAGTCGGTACCTAAAAATAAAAAAGTTGTCGGTACCTAACGTACCGGGTCAACCGGGTACTGATGCTCTGTCTGACAGGTTGTTAGTCGGAAACTTTTTATAGACGCAATAAGACGTGATGAGCGGATAAGCACGGCTCCGATCCACAAGAGATGCGCACAGAAATACTTAAGATTAAAGTCATATCACGAAGAAAACTAACAGAGTTTTGTGGTGAAACGAGGAAGCATCCGGATTTAAGTTAACAAGTTCAAGCGGTAAATTGCCTATCTGCAATCTATGTGCTAGAAAACTATCATACTAACTGCATGACTAGCAATGTGTATGTCTTGGATAGATAACTCTATTAGGTTTAAAAAGCCACATTTAAACTAAAGAAAAATATATCTGTTGCATTTATTATTTTAATATACAGTTACCTTAATGCAAGTAATCTTGTGTAAATGCAGTATAAAAACTGAGGTTTGCTTTAATATTGCATATGCATGTTTGTTCAGTCAGTTGACTTACTGAAGTTTATTCTATTTGTCTTATACAGCAGCAGACTGAGGAGGATATTCATCAGCATGAAAGACCCCAGTGAGCACACAACAGTTTCAGCAACAATTAACTTATACTTCATGTATACAAAATGGCATTGCTTTCTATACATTTATATTAACAATGAGCTTTATTAATAAAATTGTGTTTCAATTAGCATGTACTTGTGTTTTGCTTTGGTACCGAAATTGGTACCGAGAACCGTGGAATTTTACTGGTATTGGTACCGAATACTGAAATTTTGGTACCGTGACAACACTACACGACAATATTCTGGTTACATTTGCAGTAACACCGGAACGGTTCATTTACCTGGTCGACAGTGACTTTCAGGCTCTTTAAAACAACTTTTGGCATCTTTAAATATGCGGTGAGGTGCCCGCTAATAACAAATTTCTATGGAGTGTTTGTTAGCTAGGAAATTCATTTAAAATGTTGCATTTATAGCCTAATATTGCTTTTATCCAAAGTATGCATTGTTAATATTAGTGTCAGTATTTCTTGGGGAGTTTATATCGTTTAATTTAAATTAAGACATTATTTTTATTAGCATATTGTTAGAACTGTGCTTTTGTGGTTATGTTCAGCATTATTTTGCATAATTTTAATTCCTGTGTAAATGCATTTATGATGCTTTAGAGCCACATTAACGGTCAGTGTAAATACACATTTTCGTGTTTTATGCCGCTTCAGATTCGGTTTCGGTTTCTGTGCCGCCTTTGCTGTGTAAAGCAGAATTGCATTTCCTGATATTGTAACCATTCATTTTGCCCAGTGTTTTACCACTCAAGCAGGTGCGTTCCGGCGTGTTCACGTGGGAAAGAGACGACACGTGCATACCCTCTATACGCAGTCTAGAACAACTAAAACATTGATGTGCTTGTACATACACATTATGCAATAAATTTAACCATGCTTATTTCTTAAGCAAGTTTTTGCATGTCTTACGAAGAGAAAACACGTTGCTCGTCCATTTCCGCACGTGGCCTCGAGCACACATGGGATCTTTTTTAAAGGGACACTCTACACAAAAATGAAAATTCTGTTATGACTTACTCACCCTCTAGTTGTTCAAAACCTGTATCAATTTCTTTGTTCGGTTGAACACAAATATATTTGGTAGAATGTTAGCTACTGAAAATTATTTTGCATCATTGACTACCATAGCAGAAAAAAATAAAATGGTAGTCAACGGTGACCAAGAATTGTTTGCATTCCTAAATCCCCCAAAACATCTTTTGTGTTCAACAGAACAAAAACATATATACAATACCTAGGAAACCATTCAGATAAGTAAATTTATCATTAGAAACGTCTTTTGGCAGTTGTTAACTTTGATTTGACACCAGAAAAAAATTGGGCTAATTTAGTTTTAAATCCTTTTGGGTGGGTTTTGAGGGGTCATTGGGCTAGAAATATTTCTTGGACCTGGCAACCCTGCCTGTTGTAGACCGTTTCCAGAAAACATGGAAACCCGGAAACCGTAGCAAAACGTTGCTCACCGGTTTGAGCTTGAACATGCCCCAGGATTCTTAGTGTATCCCTTGTATGTTTCTCCAAACCATTACAAATTGTAATGTGCTTAATGTCTTTTGATGTTAAGTGCAATGTTCAATAAAGAGTTAATTAAAAAAACTATTTCGGTACGGAATAGTAACTAAAGTAGTAGTGTCAAACACCTTTTTTTTTAAACTGCTGTAAATTGTTTCGACCGGACGTAGACGCATTTTTGTTTCAGGTGTCATCGCCAAGTGTTCCAATTTGGGGGCTGCGTTCTTTGAAGACTGCATTTTAAGACCGATTGCGCCACAGCAGCGCGACTGAAGGCTGGTAAGGCTGTCCCAATTCAAAGGTTGCTTCAAATGCAGCCCCAAAATACGACCTTATTTCCGCAGGATTTAAAGGATAAAACGAATGTATCTGTCATGATTCTGCCTCATCTTGTCATGTCTTTCTTGATCTTGTGGCAGAATCACGGCAAGATCCCCTGTTTAATGTAGATAGAAGCAGTTTTGGCCCACTTGGCCTTCCATATACTCTCTCTCCAGTGTTGCGTCTTAAAGCCCCGCCCTCTCGTTCCCTCGTTAGCTTCCCCTTAGTGTTTGATCCTTGTCACCTGCCCGTCACCCTCCCTGTGTTATCATCCCTCGTTTGTATTCCCCTTTAAAGAGCCCTTGTGTCTATTGTCTTGTGCTCGTTCGTTGTGTATTGATGTTGTGCTTCTGTGGCTATGTGCTTGTATGCAGTAGCGGTTTTTGGCATGGGCGAACAGGGCAGCCGCCCAGGGCGGCATTTTTTCATGATACATGGGGGCGGCACGAGCAGTTAAAAAAAAAAATCCTCTGCGCCGCCACCGCGAAGCGGTTTTCTATTATCTATCATTTCACTGTGTTGGGAATTGGCAAATTGGTGCCCTTGCTTGCTGATAAGGTGCTGTGCACAGAAGCTGTGTGAAATGGCTAATAAAAATAGGTAATACAAAACGATTATGTCACGACGCGTCGTCAATCAGTACTGCTGACTCCTGAGTGAAGTTCAGAGTAGAAAATAATTAAGTATACTGCACGTGATGTTACAGCACATGGATATAGTGATTCTGTGGTGTGATTGACTTGCATTAAAGAGCTTTATTTTCAGTTATTTCTAAAGAAGAATAATTTTTTTCTCCAGCAAAATCAGCGATTTCCGTTAGGTTCAATAACAGTGCTTACTTTCAATACCTCCAACATGGCCGACTTCCGGATTGATGACGCGTCGTGAAAACACTATTGGTTTAGTCTTGACTTCTGGTTGTGTTGGGGGGGATGGGAAATCTGTTGATTGTCGAGTGCCAAATAAACACAGAGATGGACAGGAAAAGGTCAAAGCCATCAGGTGCCCAATTTAGAAAAAAAAGAAAAGAAGAAGAGGAGAAACGAGCAAAAGATAAAGGTATGCAACTATGTTCTCTCTGTATGATTATTACGGTATCTATGTCATGAATGAAGGGCTAGTGAAAGAAGAAAGAAGGGCTAGCTTTCCTGTAGCTCAGTGGTAAGAGCATTCCGTTAACAACGCAAGGTTGTGGGTTCGATCCCAGGGATTGCAAATGCCTATGTATAAATGTAAAGCAATGTAAGTCGCTTTGGATAAAAGCGTCTGCCAAATGCATAAATGTAAATGTAGTGTTAATTGGTGGGTATAACTCTTAAGTTTGTGTTTATTTTTGGCACATTTATGTATATAGTGTATATTTATTTAAGTTCTGATAACTTATACTGTCATATTTTGTGCAGAATTGTGTTCATTGTCTTTTGGCAATGTTGGAGGTGGAGATTGTGCACCTTAAAAAGTGTGTTTCCTGTTGTAATTGCAATAGTTAAATTACTGGATTCTCTTAAGTGTGTTTTTCAAATGTTCTAATTAAGGATTTGTGCAATTGAGAAATATAATTAGGGTTCGAGCGCGTAGCGCTAGAAACCTATTGTATTTGTATGTTTTATTCTTCTTTTTATTATTCTGCCATAAAACCGATCGGGCAGCCCAAACCATAAGGCCGACAGAGCTGAGACTTGGTCAGATGGTAGTAGTCTTGCTCGCTACTCAGATACACGGAACCAGCCATGTCGGCCCATAGGTGGCGCTATAGCGATGCCAAACGCGTTTGCACTCATAACTCCTAAACCGTTTGTCGCACACCCAAGTGTTTTATATCATTGTAATCATTGGCTCAAAACTTAAAAAAAAACGTATATCTCCGATTTCATTTCCATCATGATAGATTTTTCGCTAATTTGCATATTATGCGAAAACTACTTTTGCGAACTAGTTCCTGGATTTTTGCCCGATCGGAACCAAACCAACGCCGGTGAAGTCTTTGGAGAGTGAATGTAAATAATTATAGAAAAAGGTTGAAATTTCGATTCACGGTCGCTAGGCGGCGCTAAAACGTGCGAACCGGAAGTAGCATATTTAGCTAAAATGGCCATAACTCGTGAACCGTTTAAGATATCTTCATGGGGCTTGGTACGTATGTGTAAACACTCAGTCCGGGGTTACAGTAAAAAAATGCGGCGTTCGGCCACTAGGTGGCGCTATAATACGAATTAACTCGAAAATAACTATAACTACGCAACCGTTTGCCCGATCGACTTAATATTTTGTATGGTGTGTCTTTTTGTCATGTCCCATGAGCCCCTCAAAGGACATTAATGTATCTCAAAAAACATGGCCGCCATCGGCCAATGAAGTTTGAGCACTCATTACACCGGGTTAACGGAGGCCAATCGGAACGACACTCGCTGGGCTTGTTCGACTCGTGGTCTTGGAGGTCTGTAAGAAATGTGAACTCATTCGGCCACCAGGGGGCGAAATAACAATTTTGGAGTGCATAAACAATTGTGTATCACGTGACATTTGACATATACCCAAACTATTTATATCGTATGATAGCTCTTCTCATTCTGAACAACTTTGCCTCTGGAACCACTTCTGTCGATCGAACGGTTCGTGAGTTATCGCTGATGATGTAAAAAACGTACTTTTGCGAACTAGTCCTAGGTTTTTCGAACCAAACCAATGCAGATGACTTCTTTGGAGTGTGATTGTAAATAATTATTGAAAAAAAGTTGAAATTTCGATTCAAAACCGTGGGCAAGGTGCCGCCAGAATTTTGAACTCGGCGGAGCCTGTTAAACTAAATGGCCATAACTTGATAGTTATTTGAGATATCATCATGGGGCTTGGATCATATATGTATACTATCACTCCGAGGTGACCTACAAAATCCCGCGGCGTTTGGACACTAGATGGCGCTATTACAGTTAAAATGGCAAAATTGACCTGTCTTTAGGTTGACTAAACAATTGTGTATCACGTGACATTTGACATATACCCAAACTATTTATATCGTATGATAGCTCTCCTAATTTTGAACAGCTTTGCCTCTTGAACCATTGATGTTGATCAAACGGTTCGTGAGTTATTGGTGATTAATTGCTAATCGGCCAGTCACCTAGTCGACGACGGCAAACGTACTGTACCTTAGAGGCCTTGACTGCTCGAACCCGATGATTGCTGCTTGCAGCTATATTTTTCACTAATGTTGTTATAATAAAATATAACTGTTTGTGCAGAATTTTGTGGTATTTTTTGGGGGGGGGGTTCGAAGGGGGTCTCGCCCAGGGTGTAATTCAATGTAGAACCGCCACTGCTTGTATGCCCTTGCTTTGTCTGCTTGTCATCCTAGCCTGTGAATTGTCAAGTCAAGTAAGTCTTAGTAGTGTTTAGTTAGTTTATTTCAAGTGTTTTCCAGTTTAGTCCAGTTTTAGTCAGTCTATGTTCGGTCGTGTTTGAGTTGTTTCCTGTTCTCTTGAGTTACCCCATCATGGGTTTTTGTTTTGTTTTGTTTCTTTGTATTTAAATAAATCTTGTTTAACCCCTTCGCCGCCTGCCTGTATCCTTCACAGCTTTGGCTATCCCGAGATTCACTGCACGCCTGTAACAGCTTGACATTTTTAAGCAATCATTCCAAACTTTAGTTAAATTAAAGTATGTAATTCACAAAAACGGTCCATTTCAGTGTTTTAATATTATATATTATGTTGTTAATTAACATTATTGGTGCATTATTGTGTTTTAAATTTATAAGGTTGGTTAATTTATATACTGTTGGGCTGATAAAATAAGATATCATTTTTATGGCTCTGTATTTGTTTAAAAAAGTCAGAAACGTCTCTGCTGTGTCCTGCTGCTGTCTCCACGCAATATGAGCAGCAGGTGACGCAATCAGGAAATCCTCTGCGAGGCTAGCGTGTCTCATTTCAGTTTGCTTCTTGGACTTTTGTGGCTGCGTGCTTTGAAGAACAAGTCCTTGTTTTTAAGTCTGCGTATTAAAATTATTTACAAAACAGGTGACCTTATATAACTGTTGGATTTTGTGAGGCCCCTGGGCAGTGGGGGCCCCTATAATTGTCACCACCTTTCACCCAGCTATAGCGACGGCCCTGCCCTCAGGACAAAGAACAGAAAGGGAGTTACCGTTCCCTAACCAGCCACAACTAGTTCTCCAAGTATACAGTACTTTTCATACGGATAGCTTCTTACATTTTTGGATTACAGCTCAGTGATACAGCATTTGTTTATTATTATTTTTAAGATGTTTTATTATCATTTAGTATCATTCGTTTCAGATTACAGGACCAGACATAGCATGTGTCTAGTGCTGCTATTTCTTTTGACATCATTCATCATGGTAAGTTTAATCATTCATAAAAAAAACTATAATGTGTAAGGGAAGGCGTGGTCGTATGCAAACTTAAACCACAATTAGTCTCAGACAGATGTGTCAGACATGATGCAGGTTATAAAACGTTTTCGGTTCTTATCATTTAAGCACATAATGTCAGTTTGAAAGAACTAATGCCTGCTGTAAACATACTGTATCTGTTCTGCGCCATAGAAAATGAATATTTACAGATGATTATACTATATTTTCACTATTCTGTTCACCGGTTTAATAACATAAAATAATCACTGATGGGAACAACAGGTAATGTCTTGTTCTAATGTCACATACTGTAGGCAATAGTCTCATGAATGTGCCTTTTTGTTTCTTGTTTTCTTAATGTTGTTTCTTAGTTTTTTCTTAGGTCAGATCTTCATAACTTTATACAGTATATTTCTTTACTGTTTTTCGTACTGTAATTCTATTAACACTTTGAAATTACTTTATAGCAGTATTCTGTGAAAAAATATATGAAGTTTTTCTGTAATTATTTCAATTTACAATACACTCCCAAAATATGGTGAGGTAAAAAAAAATCCAATTTGAGTAATTTTGGCAACACTCTTATTCAAAAAGGGAACCCCAAAATAGGTTAGAAAATAAAATCACACAGTAAATTACTGCAGTAAAAACACAGGCAACAGAAATATGCAAAAACATTTATTTATAGGCAAGATCACCCCCCCAAAAAAGAGAGTATAATCAATGTAAATATTTGTATGCGAGTAAGAAAAAGTGCAGAAAAAATACAAACTCAAACTCAGTTATGGTTAAAGGAGTCAACGGATGAAAATCCAAATTTTTCAGTGTTTAAGTGCTATAATCGGGTCCCCGGTGCATCTAGCAACCCAGAAAACATGAATGTCACATGGTGTATGTGACGCCATGGCTATAGTTCGTGGACAACATGTAACATGCAATGTAGTCGCTGCACAGAGTCCTAACCTTGGAAGAGACAGGACTGGATTTATTTTATTTTTAGTGGAAATCCCTCAGAAACCATATGTAAAAACCTGCTTGTTTGCACGAATCACTTCAAGCCGGATTGCTTTATCAACCTGGGACAGTACAAACAGGATTAGGATTGAGACCAACTGAACGAGACAAAGCTGCCGATGTAGTAATATGTTTCAACAGTCTGAATTGATGTACATGTATCGTGTGTATATATAGGAGGATAACGTTAGCATATGATCGCGAAGGGAGCTAAGTCAGTCATGGGCTAAATAGAACATTCAAAGCCAGTGTTAAACTTACTCTATATTTATATGTTATTTGGCAAATGGGCACTTGGAGTTTAGCTGTATAAATGTTAATACATTATGTGCGTTAATATGTTCAGCTGCAGCAAGCTGTTTGTTTTGCTAATGAACACTACGTCTCAAATCATTCATCCTTAGGCTGAAAAATATGTCACAGCATACTAGTTATGCTCTCACGTTGTGTGTAATGTTTTAACTTGTCAACGACAAGCGCTGAAATCAAAAATTCAGCTGAGATCTGCATGTGCGCATACACACACAATGTGAGCGCTGTTTGCTGTGACAGATTTTTTAGTCTCCGGACTAATTATTTGAGATGTTTAAAACAAAACTAACCGCAGAGGAGTTCAGGAAACATAATTTAGCTTAACCATTGCCATGTCAGTACTACACGTGTGTTGTGTTGACACGCCTGACAGAAGGGGGGTGGGGTGGGGTGCGCTGTAACTCATTATCATTTAGAGAGACATTCACCAAAACGGGTTGCTGTGAGCATAGCTGTTTTGACCAGGCAAAAAGGGTTTTGTTTACACAGCCATTGAGTGTTTTTAAGCAAAATATGTTCCAGACATTTCATGAAGACCCTAATAAATCATACCAACTTGTTGAAAGTGTTCATCCGAACAGTCCTTTAAAGGAAATCGCTTTGTAAAAGTTTAATTATTAGTAATGTTTAAGAACAATTTCTAGACTAAAATCAGCCTTAATAAACACAAAATTGTGAGAATGAAATATGAATTACAATGAATCGGCAGCTCCAGCTCATCAGTCACCATGATCACAAGTCACGAGTGATTTCGATGTGAGAAAACACTCTGACCAAAAAGTCCAGTTTTAAAAGAACCACTGCTTGCTGCAGTCCATTTCTAAGATTTCTCAAGGGATTTGAAATTCCTTAAGTGCCACAAACAAGTTTGCAGGTGCTGCTCGCAACAGTCACCGGTCCGGTGTTATGTAATATTCAGTTCCTGTGAAAAACTGCTCCATAGTATGGAAGGTAAATCCCACAATATTTAAATAAATTAAACGATGAAAATTAAAATGAAAACCAGATTAACAATTTTATTATACATAACTGTGCGCAATATGTGCCAAAATGAAAAATAAAATGACATGATTTTATTTTCATTTTTACACTGACAATGCGCTGTCCCTGCCAAATTGAAAAAGAAAATGCAATTGGTGATTTGACATTTCAATTTCACTAAAAAATTTTACAAAGGGTTTTTTTTTTAGTAATGCTCAAGCAATACTATTGAGACAATTCAAATTTAAAGTTGTTTGGGGGGTTCAAATTTAAACCCCTGGGCCTGTGCCCATAATGCCCATTGGATAATTCGGCCCTGCTGTTGAAAATGGTTTGAAAATTAACAGCAGTTTATTATCATGCAAAAGATTGCCCAGAATGCACTGCTTTCTGCAGTACATTACCATTTTAACAGAAAACAGTAGCCTATTACTGTCAGACTTTTTTTACAGTGTAAAAAAATACATAGATAAAATGTAAGAAAAACACTGACACACTTAGACATCAACATTTATCATACAAATGGCAATCACCAAACAGATAAACAGATCAACTGCAATGCATGCTGGGAATCATGAATGATTGTATATCATGTAACTACTGTATGTTACAATTCATTGCATTGCAGCATAGTTACGGCACTGCGTTACCCCCATTTAAAAACAGAGCGGAATCGCGGGTATTTTGAAGCTTTAGCATCGTGATGCTATCGTAGCACTGGTACACCATGCAACCCTATGAAAAAGAGCGGCAGCAGCAAGGAGTGCTCTTAAACAAAAAAGAGCGACAGCAAAATATACTTACCCAAATGAGCATAGGACGACAGCATGTTGCCAACACAGAAGCTAAGCAACTACACAGAAAGCGCTATATAAATGCCTTCATTCATTCATTCATTCATTCAACTACAAGGTAAGCTTAAGAACACATATGATGATACCCAGATAGCAACTAAATGCGGTTTCAGATCACTTCCAAAGTAAGTGGTTTATAATCAGTCTGGCAAATTTGTGTGTAGTTCACAAGCTTGAATCTGAGGTAAACTACGTGTCCGAAATATTTCCCTC
This sequence comes from Triplophysa rosa, assembly GCF_024868665.1. Taxonomy (NCBI): domain Eukaryota; kingdom Metazoa; phylum Chordata; class Actinopteri; order Cypriniformes; family Nemacheilidae; genus Triplophysa; species Triplophysa rosa. The sequence continues at coordinate 5,387,948 of NC_079912.1, forward strand.
TTGCTCAATTCCTATGCGGTTTAACCGGTCAAGTTTGCTCCTGAGCAACGCGATAAGCTGCTGTTAGCTGAATGAAATTTAAACGAAAGCTGTGATTGCATCATAGTTCTATAGGAAAATGAGGATCAACTGATACGGGCTAGACTCACGTGACCTGTCAGAACTAACGCTATACTGTATACGCTATACAATGTCTGCCATGTTTTCATTGTTATGTGACCCATATGCTCTTTGACCTATGACAGATAAACAACAGCCATAAATGTCATTAAGCATTGTTAAACAAACATAATTTAACCATGATGAATATACTTCTTGTTATCTATATCACTATATAAATGGCACACGCCGCACACCAAATATTGTCTAATTGCTGTTCAATAGCAGCTGTCTTCATCTTTTGTACTCTAAATCCTGCTATCTCTTATAGATATCATGGAAATGGCCAGTGGTGAGATTTCATACCCACATTCCTAAAGCTGCTCCCCCAAATAATTCCTCCAGAATATCAGCGATTGACATGGGAATCAGTCAGGAGGAGTGGGATAGACTACAGAAGGCTCTTGACTGGCCTAGTCCAGATCATGAAATCACTCAACTGAATCTCAGCACAAGTCCAGTCCACACAACATTCTCTATTGTGAGACTCAATGACACTTACAATGTGGGAGATAAGATCTGTGTTACAATCACAGCCAGAGATCACAACAACAACTTGAAAACATATGGAGGTGACTTTTTTCAAGCAAAGCTTTTCAATTCGAAATTAAAGGTATGTTTCTGAGTTATTTTGTTGTCAAACTAGGTTGTTGGTTTTGTCCGTGGCAATTAATACACTAAAAACTGTGGTTAATTTCCATATGGGAGAGTAAATTGATACATGCTATTACTTTATTAACTCTATCTGTGTATTGAAGGCAAGTGTTTATGGGGAAGTTATAGACCATCGTAATGGGACATACACTGTTGATCTTCTGTTACCCTGGGAAGGACAAGCACAAGTGTCTGTGCGTCTAGTCCACTCCTGTGAAGTTGTGAGGATTCTTAAAAAATACAGGGAGACGTCATTTCCACGCAGCCACTATTATGGATACTTTGTAGGACCAGGACCCAAAGGAACCAGGATAAGTGAAAAAGTGGAATGTAATCTTAAATGGGGCTCTCGTGGAAGTTGGAGTAAAGGCAACTGCTGCTGTGAGTATAAGGATGTGAAAACGGAGACGGTGTGGCAGTGTGACAGACCAAAACAACTTTCCTGTGACCACTGGGTACATCATGAAGCAGGAGCTTTGGAAAGCCCATTAAATAGTTTTGAAATGCAGCTTTTTGCAAGGTGATTAGGAAAAGAATTCAAAATTGGTTTTACAATTCTGCAATCGCCGACTCATATAGAAACCATTGCTTGATATCAGGCTATTTAATGGTTCATTCATTTATTCTCCGCAGTACATTAACAAATGTTGAAATTACCGGAGACACAAAAACCATAAATGTTCTTCCCAACATTACCAGCATTGGTACGTATGTTCATGTCAGATAAAAAATATGAGAATCAAGTACAGTTAAAAATAAAAAATGCATACTTGTTGGTAATTTAGGCGAAATGTGTCATTTCTTTACACTAGTTAAAACAGAGAGATGCAGATCAGGTTTGATCACACCAGTTCCTGCAGGATTCTATTTTCAAGATGTCTGGAAATCTTTTGTCTGTAACACTCAGGTATTCAGTCGTTCACAGATGGCAAATTGTCTTAAAAACAAGATCTTTTACATGTTGGGAGACTCAACCACAAGACAATGGTTTGAGTATTTGGAAGGAAAGGTGCCTGGTAAGTCTTTTAAAGGTATTGCTTACTTTGTAAGATGTCCCCTGACTATGAAACTTGTATTGCTTAAAGAGTAAATATTATGAGATCATGTAAATTACATTTCCTGCAGTGTGTAATGTAGCCGTGTGTGAATGTAAGCAGTCTGCCAAGTTGTACAACCGAAGGTGAATGAATAAGTTATTAGCTTGGAAAAAAGGGAGTCAACTCTGAATCACGCAAACAAGTCGTCCCTAGTCCGATTCGCGAACCGCCGCGGATTTATGTCACTCCATATAGTCTCCACCTACATTTTGCTAGGACTGTCCGCGAAAACTTCAGAAAGAAAAATCGATGTCTTATACTGCTATGGCGCACTCAAACACTGTGGTCTTTTCTCAATATGCGTTCTTCAGTGGTCTTATGTCCTGGCGTTCTTGGCCTATGTCATCAATAACCGTCAAAGTCTGTTCCAATACTCAAGAACACAAGAACAGAGAACGCATGAAAGTACCCAGATGTGTTCTCGATATCAAGGATGCATCGAATGCAGCATTGCGCACAGAGATGGGCAGTATTTTAATTACATGTATTTGAAATATGTATTTAATTACTTTTGAGTATTTTCCTTAACAAAAAAAGTGTAATTTGTAATTAAATACTTTGAGAGACTGTATTTTGTATTTTAAAATACTTAAATACTTTTTCAAATATTTCATTTTATTCTTACCTACAATAACTTCACCAGGCAGTGGTGGCATCACTGTTCCGAAAGTGGTAGGGCAAATTTTGATACTCAAATATCAAATAGCGCATCTGGATGAGTGTCAAAGTGCGGGTAACCCACCCACTAGCTGAATTAGAAGTTTTGATTGTTTTTTTCAACCGAGTCAGACCTGTCTGTTATTAAGTGCGTTTGACTTATTCCGAGGCTGCGCACACAGACCAATCGGCATATGACATTAACGTGTCGCGAGAGTGTTTCAAAAGCAACCTTTTCAAATCACTTTCGCGGTACTTTGATTTAAGCAAAGAAAGTAAAGAAACTGCTTTTTTGCTCAAAGTGCTTTAAGGTAAAGTATCTAGTAAAATCTACTATCAGATATCATTCACTGAAAGTCATAGGACAAAAGATTAGCGCAAATAGCTAGAATTTATCTGCTAGCTAAAGAGTGACTTATGATGTCTAGTGATGCCAGATCGCAGTTATATCCGCGGACAGGTGGTTCAAGTAACAAAAAATAACATTCTGATTAATTGCGGGTGGGTCGCGACAAAGATATTAATATTAACAAGATGCGCCACTGTCATTACAATTAATGGGGAGGAATGCAACACTCAATATGGCCGCTCTAGCGAAGGAAGTCCGCCCTCCAGTGATACGAGCCAATCGTCAATCAGTATTGACTGACGATTCTTTGGGGCAGGGCTCTCGCGAGGCGCTTGCCAGGCTGTGCGCATGCACAGTAGATGAAGCGATCTCGAAAAAGGTGATTTTTAGAGCAATTTTAGATTAGCAAACCCAAGTTATGCTACAGATCATGTCAGGTTTAATAATTGATAGGACATATGCTGTTTATTGGTGATTTTTGCCAGCGATTTAAAAAATATCTGCCTTCCCCCATTAAAGTAGATAGGACAGTGGACTTGCTATTAACTGCACAGAGAAATTGCAAACATGGCCGCCGAGTGGCACGACTTCCGTAAACGGACTTTGGTCACGGGAGAATGAGATAAATCAATAATGATAATAATATTAAAATGACGTGAAATGTGTGTTTATGTGTGTTGCTGAAGTGTTTGATGGACTGCTGTTTAGAAAACTTTTCTTTCTTTCTTCTGTGTATCTAACTCCACTGTTACTCTCGCACTTTAAATGATTGCTTGTAAAAAATATTGTATTTTTTGTATTTTCAAGTCACACCTCTTAGAGAAGTGCAGGTTATGTCCTAAAGTTAAAAAGCTCTAATACACTCTTTGTTAGGTTTGAAGGAACTAGACCTTTTTACCCATCGCACCAAGACCTTTAAAACAATACCAAACATGATGATCAAGTCTTCATAACGTGACAATAAATGATATAACAGTATGAAATGTGTACACACATTTCCAGTGGTCAGGGCCTGAAGAGATGTAGGGGAGGGGAGAGGTGTGATAAGAAGAGGGGGTTCAGTTCCTGGGCATCAACAACCCCTGATGGGAGGGTAGGATATCATTCCTCGGGGTCTAGGAACAAATGGGGTTTAATTGTTTTGTGTCCCAGCATCACAAACAAACTCAGTACTTAGTACTTTTCCAGTTGTCTTGCACAGGCAATGTCTCCAAGCTCCAGCCTGCAGGGGATCCTGTGATGAAAGCCCTTCAAAGCATTCAACTCTCCCTTTCCAACCTCAGCGACAGAATCCAAACACTGGAAAGTCAGCCTTCGCCAACCTCGACCATCTCTTCTCTAATGCCCGTTGTTCCCAAGGCTTTTGCAGCGACCGCTCCATCCACGGCCGAACCTGCAGCTCTGATACCGCGCAGGTCTTTAGCAACGGCTCTCCCAGCTCCCACCACCGGTGCTCCTTTCTTTCCTCCTGCTGCTGCCATCTCACCCCAGCTGTGCACCCAAATCCTCTCAGGTAACGATATAACTTGGTCAAAATTCTGCTATGCTCGGAGAGCGAAGATAAACATTTAGTTGACTGTGGAGACATTTCCGTGCTTTTCAAAGATAACGATCCAAGACTGTCTAACTGTTTAACCATGCCAGAATTCAATATGGCTTTTGGAGTCTATAGAGATGCTATTTGTGAAATTTGTCCAGAGCGTAGAGCTGAATTAGACACATATTTAGTTATCATTTCTGACCTTGCCATGACCTACGGCAGAACCTTGTTTTATGAGTACCATACATCTTTTTCTGCTAAATCCGCCATGTACATCCAAAGGTTCAATCAAAGACTAGACGGGTCCGTGGTAGACTTGGCATTAATAAGCAGACATTTTACTGGCCATCGCACCTTATCTTGCTCCCTATGCGGTTCATTCACGCACACTCCTTCCCTTTGCTCGAGGTCCGCCAAGCCCTCTACCTCTGGCTGCATATCCAAAGAGGAGGCCGAGGAAAAGGTTACTCATATGATACATTCTCCCATGTGTTTCAATTTCAATGAAAATGTATGTAGGTTCCCTAATTGTAAATTTATTCACGCATGCAGTTATTGCGGAGACGTGCATCCCAAGTCAGTATGTCCACGGAGATCCCGTCCACTGAAAAAGAAAAAATAAAGCCTTCTACACCTGTCAATGTCCCTGCACTTGGTAGAGCATTAAAGAAGCATCCTAACTGCTGTTCCCTTTCTGTCGGTCTCTCGACGTTGTGTCGAACCGACAGATGGGGTTCGTCCCTGAGAACCAATCGTTTCCGACTGCTTAGAAAAGGCCAATGAAAATTGGCAAATGAAATTTGCATGCCGGACTCCGCCCCGGACATCCGGGTATAAAAGGGAGACGGCGTGCATCATTCATTCACCTTTTGTTCTTCGGAGCCTTCGGTTATGAAGATCTTCTCTTGCTGCTTAGCAAATTCTCTACATTGCCGGTTCTACGATGTGGTGCAGCGGACTGTCCCTTCCTGCAGCGAATTCCCCTGGGCGTCTCGGCGGTTCCAGAGGTGTTCGAGCCTGCAGACGGTGATTCACCGATTCACCCTGGCCAATTCCCCTGACGAAGGACCTGCTTTCCCAGGGGAAGGGCACGTGTTGGCATCCCAGGCCAGACCTCTGGAACCTCCATGTCTGGCCCCTGGACGGGACGAGGAGATCCTGAGTGGTCTGCCCCCGGCGGTGGCAGCTACCATTTCTCAGGCTAGGGCACCTGCCACTAGGCGACTGTACGCCTACAAGTAATATTAAAATGACGTGAAATGTGTGTTTATGTGTGTTGCTGAAGTGTTTGATGGACTGCTGTTTAGAAAACTTTTCTTTCTTTCTTCTGTGTATCTAACTCCACTGTTACTCTCGCACTTTAAATGATTGCTTGTAAAAAATATTGTATTTTTTGTATTTTCAAGTCACACCTCTTAGAGAAGTGCAGGTTATGTCCTAAAGTTAAAAAGCTCTAATACACTCTTTGTTAGGTTTGAAGGAACTAGACCTTTTTACCCATCGCACCAAGACCTTTAAAACAATACCAAACATGATGATCAAGTCTTCATAACGTGACAATAAATGATATAACAGTATGAAATGTGTACACACATTTCCAGTGGTCAGGGCCTGAAGAGATGTAGGGGAGGGGAGAGGTGTGATAAGAAGAGGGGGTTCAGTTCCTGGGCATCAACAACCCCTGATGGGAGGGTAGGATATCATTCCTCGGGGTCTAGGAACAAATGGGGTTTAATTGTTTTGTGTCCCAGCATCACAAACAAACTCAGTACTTAGTACTTTTCCAGTTGTCTTGCACAGGCAATGTCTCCAAGCTCCAGCCTGCAGGGGATCCTGTGATGAAAGCCCTTCAAAGCATTCAACTCTCCCTTTCCAACCTCAGCGACAGAATCCAAACACTGGAAAGTCAGCCTTCGCCAACCTCGACCATCTCTTCTCTAATGCCCGTTGTTCCCAAGGCTTTTGCAGCGACCGCTCCATCCACGGCCGAACCTGCAGCTCTGATACCGCGCAGGTCTTTAGCAACGGCTCTCCCAGCTCCCACCACCGGTGCTCCTTTCTTTCCTCCTGCTGCTGCCATCTCACCCCAGCTGTGCACCCAAATCCTCTCAGGTAACGATATAACTTGGTCAAAATTCTGCTATGCTCGGAGAGCGAAGATAAACATTTAGTTGACTGTGGAGACATTTCCGTGCTTTTCAAAGATAACGATCCAAGACTGTCTAACTGTTTAACCATGCCAGAATTCAATATGGCTTTTGGAGTCTATAGAGATGCTATTTGTGAAATTTATCCAGAGCGTAGAGCTGAATTAGACACATATTTAGTTATCATTTCTGACCTTGCCATGACCTACGGCAGAACCTTGTTTTATGAGTACCATACATCTTTTTCTGCTAAATCCGCCATGTACATCCAAAGGTTCAATCAAAGACTAGACGGGTCCGTGGTAGACTTGGCATTAATAAGCAGACATTTTACTGGCCATCGCACCTTATCTTGCTCCCTATGCGGTTCATTCACGCACACTCCTTCCCTTTGCTCGAGGTCCGCCAAGCCCTCTACCTCTGGCTGCATATCCAAAGAGGAGGCCGAGGAAAAGGTTACTCATATGATACATTCTCCCATGTGTTTCAATTTCAATGAAAATGTATGTAGGTTCCCTAATTGTAAATTTATTCACGCATGCAGTTATTGCGGAGACGTGCATCCCAAGTCAGTATGTCCACGGAGATCCCGTCCACTGAAAAAGAAAAAATAAAGCCTTCTACACCTGTCAATGTCCCTGCACTTGGTAGAGCATTAAAGAAGCATCCTAACTGCTGTTCCCTTTCTGTCGGTCTCTCGACGTTGTGTCGAACCGACAGATGGGGTTCGTCCCTGAGAACCAATCGTTTCCGACTGCTTAGAAAAGGCCAATGAAAATTGGCAAATGAAATTTGCATGCCGGACTCCGCCCCGGACATCCGGGTATAAAAGGGAGACGGCGTGCATCATTCATTCACCTTTTGTTCTTCGGAGCCTTCGGTTATGAAGATCTTCTCTTGCTGCTTAGCAAAATCTCTACATTGCCGGTTCTACGAAGTGGTGCAGCGGACTGTCCCTTCCTGCAGCGAATTCCCCTGGGCGTCTCGGCGGTTCCAGAGGTGTTCGAGCCTGCAGACGGTGATTCACCGNTCTACGATGTGGTGCAGCGGACTGTCCCTTCCTGCAGCGACTTCCCCTGGGCGTCTCGGCGGTTCCAGAGGTGTTCGAGCCTGCAGACGGTGATTCACCGTCTGCGTTCTAAAAGAGCTAATTTCTCCAGCGTGGCATGTCCCGCTGTTCTCTTGGGTGTGACGCGCTCATTGAGGAAGGGGATGGACACGATGTCTGTCTCACGTGTTTGGGTCTCCAGCACGCTGAGACAGCCTTCATGGATTCATCTTGCCCGCACTGCGGGCAGATGGTCATAGAGACGTTGCGGTCACGGGTGGTTGTTTTCTCCCGAGAATCAGCCACCACCTCGCATGCTTCCCGGGCTGTGACGAGGATGGCTAAGGCCATTCTGTTCGCCAAGGCAAGCGGCGAGGGTGATATGGGGATTTCTGCGAGCGCTAATCCATCAGCCAAGTGCTCGCGGACCGCTCGCACCCCGTCTCGCTCGCCTCATTGTTCCCCAGCTGGCGGTGCCACACCGTCAGCATCCTCCTTCACGCAGTCGGACACGATGCGTGATGAGGATGAGATGTCCATCGCAGCATCGGAGAGCGAATTGCTGGCATCCGATCCCGAAGACTCTTTGCAGCTCCCTCCTAGGGGGGGTTGAGCTCAGGAGGAGGCGGATGTCGAGATGTCGGCCATGCTTTCCCGGGCCGCCGTGTGCATTGGGTTATAGTGTACTCCGGTGCCTCTCCCCCAGCGCTCACGGTTGGATACGTGGTTCTTGGGCTCTGAGTGCGACTCCAAGCCGTGCCCAACCCAGGTTCCATTTTTCCCGGAGGTGCATGAGGAACTGGCGAAGACGTGGAACGCCCCCTTTTTGGCGCGTACACTTCAAACCGGTTCCGTCGCTCTCTCTTCCCTCGATTTTGGGGCGGCTAGGGGTTACGTCGACGTGCCCCAGGTGGAACGTGCAGTCGCGGTGCACCTGTGCCCGCTGGTGTCGAAGGCCTACACTGCCACAGGCCAAGCTGCCTCCTCTCTCAATGCCATGGCCATCCTGCAGGTCCATCAGGCCAAGGCGTTGAAGGAGATCCACGAGGGTAAGAACGACCCGGGGTTAATGCAGGAACTCCGCACTGCCACCGACCTCGCTCTAAGGGCGACCAAGGTGACCGCGCGGGCCCTGGGTCGGGTGATGTCCACCATGGTGGTCCAGGAGAGGCATCTCTGGCTCAACCTTGCGCAGATGAGCGACGCCGAGAAAGTCCGCTTCGCTCAGCAGTTCTCGACGGTGAAGAAGCAGACGGAGGCGATTAGCCATATTCTTCCCCGCCGAGGCTCGGCCGCCCGTAGGCCTTCGAGTTCCCATGCGGCCTCTGCTTCCCAGCAGCCCTGGCCCCCTTCGAAGCCAGCTCCGGTTCCAGCGCTCCCTACCCAGGCGGCACCCCGGAAAAGGGCGTCGAAGGGGAGACCACCACCCCGTCAA